>NC_057795.1:557278059-557308232 GCF_018294505.1 Triticum aestivum | reverse complement strand
AGCGCTCCAACACAAGTCCGTTTCATCCGTTTTGCGGTACGCCACACCCCTCCCGATCAACAGGACCCCCGTTTCGACCGTAGGAGGTCCGTTTCCTCCGTTTTGCGGTACGCCAGGCCCCTCCCGATCAACAGGACCCCGTTTCGAACGTGGCCGGTCGAACACAAGGCCGTTTCCTCCATTGTGCTATACGCCAGGCCTCGTTTCCATCGCCTATTCCGTCCAAGCCCTCCCGATGAACACGACCACGCATTCCGTTCCGACCCAGCCGGTTGGCTCCCCATGAACACGACGATGACGCTGTTTCTCCGTTCCGACCCAACCATGTATGTATGCGCGAGTAGGCGTTCGAGACCCTGCCCGTATGGACATACGTGGTCGTATTTTCTTTCTTGCACCCTCACCGCTGTACGTATGTGTACATGCTATGTGCGCGCCTCTACTATGACATGTGCGCGCCTCTACATCTACGACACGTGCGCGCCTCTACATCGACCAGTATGTACGTACACGTTCGCGACCAGAATGACAACGCTATGTATGCTTCAACCAAGTGGGTCCCGACTGTCACACACTTCCTTGCGTGCGAAGATGTAGCTGGTGGGTCCCAACAGTCAGGGGGGCAAATCGTTTTCTTTTGCCCGGACGCACTTCCTTGCGTGCGAAGGTGTAGCTGGTGGGTCTCAGCAGTCAGGGGGAAACGTTTTTTCATGAAATGTGGTGGCCCGTCCGGTGGGTCCTCGCTGTCAGGTGGAGGAATAATTATTTTGCGCGTAATAAGGAAGCACTTCCTTGCTGCTGCTGTGGACCCAACTGTCAGCCTCTCCACGTACAGTCCACGTCCGATGGAAGCCGTTCCTTGACCACGTTGACCACGTTGCGCCGAGAGCACCAGGGCGATGGACGACGGCGAGGCCTAGGAAAGGGACGACACGGAGCCAGGGAAGATGCGATAGTGGATGCCCACGCGTAGAGGAGTACGAGGGTTCACTGGTTCGCTGCGGTGTGAGGATACCGTCGTCGCAGAATAATAAGGGGTGTGAGTGAGTAGAGGGATGGCCTGGCCAGCGGTGGGAGTAGTAGGGGGCGGTGAGGCCTCCGCCACATCGCAGCCGGCCACGAGAGGCAGGAGCACGAGGCACAACCGACGCTGGTTTGGGCGGCTGGAGCAAGAAGACCAGAGGTTGAAGAAGCACTACGGCCGTTGGATGGACATCGTACGGTCAATGGAGCTAGAATCATGCATATTGACTAAGTTAACAAAGCCCTCCGTCCCCGTCAACTTAGTAGGCCCACAAGTCAGCCTGCCACTATACTGGGTCCCAGCTAATACGGGGAGTATTCATTTTTTTGTGCGTAATAAGGAGGCACTTCCTTGCGTGCGAAGATATAGCTAGTGGGTCCGAGCTATCAGCGGTGATAACGTTTTTTTCACGAAATACTGAGGCCCTTTCGGTGGGTCCCCGATGTCAGGTGGAGGAATCATTATTTTGCGCGTAATAAGGAGGCATTTCCTTGCATGCGGCCATGGACCCAGCTGTCGGCCTCTCCACGTACAGTCCACTTCAGATGCATGTCGGTCGTTGACCATGTTGACCAGGCTGCACCGAGAGCACCATGGCAGTGGACGACGGCGAGGCCTAGGAAGGGAACGACACGGAGGCAGGGAAGACTCCGCAGTTGTTTCCCATGCGGAGGGGAGTACGACTGAACGAGGGTTTACTGGTTCGTCTGCCGTCACCGAAGAATAACAGCAGGTGTGGCCGTGTGGGTGAGTAGAGGGATGGATAGGCCAGCGATGGGAGTAC
This sequence comes from Triticum aestivum, assembly GCF_018294505.1. Classification (NCBI taxonomy): domain Eukaryota; kingdom Viridiplantae; phylum Streptophyta; class Magnoliopsida; order Poales; family Poaceae; genus Triticum; species Triticum aestivum. The sequence continues at coordinate 557,306,424 of NC_057795.1, read as the reverse complement.
GGTGGGGTGGTGAGGCCTGCGCGGCAGCACAGCCGGTCGCGGGAAGGAGGGAGCAGGCAATCCCACCGGCGCTTGTTTGAGCGCATGGAGCAGGAAGAGCAGAGATTGAAGAAGCACGACGGCCGTTGGATGGACATCACACGGTCAATGGAGCTAGAATCGTTCATATTGACTAAGTTGACAAAGCTTTCTGTCCCCGTCAACTTAGTAGGCCCACAAGTCCGCCTCCCACCATGGTGGGTCCCAGCTAGGAGGAGGAGTATTGATTTTTCTGTGCGTAATAAAGAGGCACTTCCGGTGGGTATGAGTTGACAGCGGGGGGAACGTTTTTTCGCGAAATACTGTGGTCCGTCCGGTGGGTCCCAACAGTCAGGGGCAAACATTTTTTTTTGCGAAATACGGTGGCCCGTCCGGTGGGTCACATCAGTCAGGGGGGAAATGTTTTTTTCCGTGAAATACTGGTGGCCCATCCGGTGGGTCCCTGCTGTCAGGTGGAGGAATAATTATTTTGCGTGTAATAAGGAGGCACTTCCTTGCGGCTGCCGTGGACCCAGTTGTCAGCCTCTCCATGTACAGTACTCTTCCGATGGAAGTCGGTCGTTGACCACATTGACCACGCCGCACCGAGAGCACCAGGGCGGTGGACGACAGCGAGGCCTGGGAAGGGGACGACGCGGAGCCGGGGAAGACGCGACAGTGGATGCCCATGCGGAGAGGAGTACGAGGGTTCACTAGTTCGACTGCGGTGTGAGGCTGCCATCACCGTAGAATAACAGGGGGAGTGGGTGAGTGGAGGGATGGCCTGGCCAGCGGTGGGAGTAGTATGGGGACGGTGAGGCCTCCGCGGGAGCACAGTCGGCCACGGGAGGCAGGACCATGCGGCACGACCGGCGCTGCTTTGGGCGGCTGGGGCAAGAAGACCAGAGGTTGAAGAAGCACTACAGCCGTTGGATGGACATTGTTGACCACGCCGCACCGAGAGCACCAGGGCGGTGGATGACGGCGAGGCCTACGAAGGGAACGACAGGGAGCCGGTGAAGACACGGTAGTGGCTGCCCATGCGGTGGAGAGTACGAGGGTTGACTAGTTCGGCTGCCATCGCCGGAAAATAACAGGAGGTGTGGGTGAGTAGAGGGGTAGACAGGCCAGGGATGCGAGTATGATGGGGCCGTGAGGCCTGCCCGGCAGCACTGCCGGCCACGGGAGGCGGGAGCAGGCGGTTCCGACGGTGCTGGTTTGGGCGGCCGGGGCAGGAAGATCAGAGACTGAAGAAGCACCATTTCCGTTAGATTGACATCTAACGGTCTGACGCTGGTAGAGTCGATTGTTGACTAAGTTTCTTTTTTAAGAAACCTTGTGTACGCATGAACTTAGTAGGCCCACAACTCAGCCTCCAAATCTGTGGTAGACAACATAAAGCCCATTTGCTATTTTTTACAATTTGCAGCCCATTTGCTATTTTTTATAATTTGCAGCCCATTTGCTAATTCTTAAGTAATTTATTACAGCCCATTTTCTGCCCAGGACCACGGTCAAAAAGTTCAACCTTATTTTGCATATTTCGGTGGAGTCCAAACTGTTGTAATCCCGAAATGATAAACATTTTTTTAAGAATTTTTGATTTGCCAAAAAAATCGTTTTGTTTTTGTAAGCAAATAAGACGTGGGACAATTGAGTTGGTTTAAGGGAAAACCAGTGGTAAAAAATCAGCGTTGGGTGGGAAAAAACAACAAAAATAAGGATGTAAATATGAAAAGGGAATTTTATGTGTTTTCAATATAATGATATGTGTATATAAACTAGTAAAACTACAGGTAGAGATTATAAAACGGATGTAGGGCATGCGTTTCAAGAGGAAAATAGAACTGGGCTGTGTGTTTGATTCAGTAACAAAACTGCCTGCGGATGTTGTAAGACAAAATATAACTAACGCTGGCGGGCCAGAGGCTAGTAGATACCTGCTGGATCTTTGTTCCCCGTTGTCGTCATGGGCTGGGCCTCTTAAAAACAAAACCAACCCTGGTCAGTCTACAGCCTAGTTGAAACTTGCTCGACCTGAAAAAACAATATACGTGCTCAATAAACGAGAGAATTCTGCAAGCACAGACTGATAACTGGGATGCAACACGGATATTGTTTTTTTATCGTGATAATAAGTGCATGCACTTGTTTCTAAAAAACTACATAACTGGGAATTCGAACGGCGGGTGCTTATGCTACCCATCAAATAAAAATCAGGTGCCTGCGAATTCGTTTCGAAACAAATGATTCAACTTTATATCCATGTCGACCCTCGGCATGATGGTTGGAAGCAAATGCAAGTTCATACCAAAAGATCGTTAACAACAATACCAACTTGCGGACGACAAGGTAGTACAACTACCAATACCAAACTACGCCTGGCCCTAGTGTTCGTCTGGTAGAAAATCTTGCAGAGGACCAGCTCCCTCTCGTTCTCTTGATCCAGGTCCCCGATGTGGTACTGGTGCATCACCCAGTTGGTCCTCTGCTGGTCGAAGTTCTTGTTGGTGTGCAGCACCAGAACCTTTTTTGCTGCCCGTTTGCCGGCCGTTGACCATCACAGGCAAGGTATTGCCGGTCTTGTGCCACATCACATGCGTGCCGCACTCCGACTGTATCTTGCGACGCGTCCACGTGCCCCTTTTGAATGCCCTGGAATTGCGCTGGAAGAAATGCTTCCTTAGGCCACTCAGTGTGATACCTGCAGTATTGTGGAATACAGGTTTTAGTGTACTTAGTTGGCAGTTTCATAACATCTTTGGCATGTTGCAGTCACTTGTTTCACTTTTTATTAACTGTCAAATTGTAATTTTTCACTAGGTCTGCGTCTAAAAAGAAAAATAGAGCTATAAACAAAGGAATATGTTTGTGCAAGTAGACGGCCGATCGGTGTCTTACCTGGAAGTTTCTCAGGTTGGGTGTAGCATATGTCGTGCTCGCTGTAGATGGTTGGTATGAACAAATCGATGAGAGACTGAAATCTCGTGCTGTCAACACTCACTTTGGCCTCAAGGTGCTCGATCAGCTCCTGATCCGTAGGATCGAACTTCACTCCAGCCGGAAGCACCGGCCAATCCTTCTTTGACTTGCATCGGTAATTCCAGTTATACTTTACTCAATGTATGACCAATCGATTGTTTTAAGTGAATGATGAAAGATTTCGGTAGAGTAAAAAGTTGTGCTTCTTCGACAGTTGTACGAGAGTAATTGCCATGCCGTTTTGCAAGGGCGCTTGTAAAAACTATGAACTTTATTCTCCTCTTATTTAATGGATGAGGGAAATCTTTTGCCTCCGTTTCGAAAAAAAAGATTTTGACAGATAAGTGGTACTCCAAATCTGAAGTCCGGAATACCCGAACACGCCGCTGGGATTCTTGTGTCACCTCATGCGCAGCGTGTTGTCACGTCAATTCAATGTGTGTACATGATGAATAATTTGACCGACGTATACTAGTACTGGTACTGTACTACTTACTAGTCGTATTTAGTGTCACAATTTATACATAGGTTTAACTAAGAAGTACGCACTTGAAGCCTAACTGGTATATATGTATATATATGGCTTCTGCGCAGCATCTCCATCATCATTATCAGTACATCCTACGCAGGTGAGTTAGGATGCACTTGATCCCAGAAAGGTATCTATCCTTCAAACCAGAGGAGTGCTTGAAACTAACAACAGTACATAATATCCAACAAAAGAAGGTCGTGCTACAGCAGCAGAATATATGGCTCAGTCTAGATATCAGCATGAATCAAGTTGTGCATATTTGCTGTTGGCATGAACCACATCGCCGCATGTCGGGTTTGCAAAAGCCATCCATCGCATGGAAGCTTGATGCCTTTCACACACTGAAGATTACCTGGCAACAAGCTGTGTCGACGAATCTCTGGATATGGTGATTCATGAAACCCATGGTATGATGTGTAAACACAGCCCCCCCTCGCGAATGGAAGTTGCATAGCATAGTAATCATCATCGGTGATATGATCGATGATTGGTTGGATGATTGGATAATTGAGCCCGAGGAACAAGGAGTGGTTGCCGAGGCTGTAAACCCGCCTCTAGTGAATACGCCTGGCCCAATGGAGCTGGGATCTTTCACAAACACGAAGCAGCCATAGCCATCAATGTCACGAACGCCCCACACATTGTACTGCATGTGGTTTGATGTAATGGTTTGGTTCAATTTGGTACGTGCGATTGAGCATCAAATCACCGCCGTCAGCTGAACGAGCGATAAACCACCACCCATCGACTGGTATGATTCCAGGTCCTGGAATCATGAAGGCCAGCGCATTTGCGTCTGCTTCAACAATTCAAATTGGAGACCAAAAGGACAAAAATAAACAATCATGTTCAGAGTATGTGTGGAATTAAGATTATTATAATAGTGACACATATCATAGACAGAGAATTGCAATGCCGTGGTCATAATCATACCCCAAGTTAAGAAAATAAGCCAATGGCTTTCATATTCAAGCAACATGTCATGGTTCAAACATCATGTAACAATGAGAGGAAAACAGCTATGACAATGCCTACTCATATTCTACCATAGCACTGACTACTCCTGTTCTCATATCAACTGTAAGCAATAACATGCGTTGTTATAAAAATCTTGTAAACGAGAGTAACGTATAGCAATCATGATGTTATGCTCATAATATGTATTCTAACAATCATTAGATGCCAATTGTTCTCATATCAACTCTAACAATAACATGTGTGGTCATAAAAATCTAGGAAATGAGAGGAACACATAGCAATGATGTGGTTATAGACATGCTATGCATTCTAAATTTGTAACAAATGAACAGGCGGTCGTATTCATAAGGTAAGGATGAGATGAGATAGAACAATTACACGACAATAGATTCCACCAGTATAGGCAGCCAATCTGTGCATCGACCGTGTAAACGATGCCGTCGTGCACTATAGCATCAAACAGAAATGTTGCCTCAACAGGATTGATGATGAGCGATAACCATGTATGGCGACCGGATTCCAGATAGACTAATCCCATGTTGAACAAGGCAATGAGCTTGTAATCCATGTATTCTTCTGATGGTGTGGGCACTTTGCAGATTACAACTTTCTGCAAACAGAGGTCGAGCCAAAAGCTTGACGCGTCTCGTGTGTAGTAGGCAGGAGTGTCCGGTGGGCCGCGAGGCTCGATGTCGGCGGTATCCAATGATGGAAGGGTGATCTCTCGCTGGGTTTAGATATCCACGAGGCGCCATGGACTACTGGTCTGGTGGATGAGGACAATCCAGTTGGCCTTCATGCCCGCCCAGTAGTGGCCGCGCATGAAGGACAGGTGGACGGGTAGTGGTAGCATGTCGAGGGGCACCACGGCAACCTCCGTAGGATTGTCAAGTCGGTGCCTGGGCCCCCAGCAAGGATCGGGCATCAGCAAGCAGGGTGCCTTGAAAAGAGTCGGCCGGTTGCAGACGAGTAGACGGTACAAAGACACCGAGCATGCGGCTAGACGGACGGTGCTGAGTAGGTCCATACGACTACAGATTTGCTCCAAGAGAACATCGGGGAGGGAATTCCAATCGTGGCTCTGCGTGTCAGTCGGTTCTGCCATTGGGGTTTTCGGTGCCTGCGAGCCAGCGGGGAAGTGGATTCGGGCGGGCGAGCGAAGAAGCTTCTCCTCGCGTGGCCGAGCAGTGAGCGGGGGGATATGGTACGCGTGAGCTACCAAGGAAGATGGCGCGGGCGGGCGAGCAGTGAGCGGGGGTAAATGGTGTGCGGACGACGATGGGGAAGAGAGGAGGAAGAAGAAGAGAGGAGGAAGAAGAGTGGAAGACAGGGAAGAAAGTGCATTAAATCTTAATTCTACTAGTACTACTACCAGGATATAGGCACCGTCCTCCGGAGTGTAAATAGTTACACCGATGACATGTGGGTCTACCACAAGAGGGCCCATATGTCAGTTAATGGAGGACACAGGTGTGTAGGCGAATTTGCGGAAGCATGGTCTACTGGCAAACATGATGGCAGTACTGGGTAAGGCTTATTTAGTAACACGAACACGCTGGTTCAACTTATTAATTATGTGTCCCATCTGCTGCAGTGTGTATTGTCACTTCACTGCGAAGACTAGTTGAATAGTTCTCTCTGACCAAGATGGGGAATGTTGGATCGCGAGGATTACCTTTCTACAGTATCCCTATGCCTCTACGCTCACTTCACTCATTTTGCTCCGTACCTAGTCACTTGTTGAAATCTGTAGAAAGACAAATACTCCGTATTTGGGAACGGAGGGAGGCTTTTACTCCGTACTGGAGTATTTGGGAACAGAGGGAGTATCACCATATGGAGGGAACAGAGGAAGTTTGAAATATGAACATGTCAATGGGAGGGAGTAAGCCCCATGCATAACACTCACACATACTCCACATGGACGCACGCAACACTCACACACCCATGCGGCACACAGCACACGAGGCAACACACATGCTCACGCTCAAGTGCTCAACCTACTCCCTACGTCCGTGAAAGACTGTACATTTAGAGATTTACACATTGACCAGGGTATAATTAACGCCCAAAAGTAGTAGACTTATGTGTGCATGCGACCATTGAGATAACAAGATTAAATGAAGGCAGTTGCATGCTGTAATTAAGGATAGACATGTAGCCCATACCTACAGCACAAGTTGGTGCATTAGTCAATCAATATCGATTTAGATTAAAGGCTAAATGCATTGGAAGTGTAGATGTACATCATGTACTACTACACTCTTTGTTTTATAGCCGATGTACACTCTTTGTTGGAAGGCCGAGGGAGGACACGTGCATGTACTCACATACACAGCCAGGGCGGTACGGGCGCAAGGGTTGGACTCGTGTGGCACATGCGTAAAGTTTTGTTTAACTGATTTCTTTGCTCCGCCAACTAACAGGTGGGACCCAGAAACTAGGTGACAATTTAACCAGTCAACAAAGTGCCACGTCGACTATGTGGCCGGCTCCGTTTCAAAAAAACTACGTGGCCGGTCAGTAGGGTGCAATACGGTGCTCTACGATGAGCTAGTGATCGTATAATCGACGCAAAACTATATATAGTGACCGTAAAGAGCGTATTGTTACATACGTTGACCGCCAGTGTATTTTTCTCGTTTCAAATTAAGCCATATTAATCAAAAAGGATGAAGTATGGACTACTACTAGTACTAGTACTGCTTTGATGTGTCCCGTCAACTCGCCGAACGAGGACAAGCTTGCTTACTACGCCTCTCCCTCGCCCACGCGCGCGGTGGTTCGCAGGACGAGGAGCGGGTTTTGACTACATCGCCCTCTCCCTCGCCCTCGCCCTCGCGGTGGACGTGCAGCAGTTCAATTGGTGTCAGATCGCCAGATGCATATTGTACTATAGTATCATCATTGTTGGACCTTCCGAAGAGGCGAAGAGGCAAGTCCAAGGTTCACACGAGTACGAACTGTTGAACCTCCCGAAGAGGCAAAGAGCCAGGCGCAAGGTTTTATAGGAGTTGTCGTCCTAGTAGGAGTGTACTACAACTATAGCGAACGATGCTACTGTATGATGCCGCCACGTCACGTATATCCAAAGCCATGCCACCTTTTTTTCTCAAAGAGCATGTTGGAGCCCGTGCAACAACCACACAAGTTGCACGTACACATAACACATTTACTAGTAATAAATTCTAAAGGACAAATGCCAGTATGCCACACAAGTTCATCTCCAATTCATGTGATAAATTTGTGCACGACTAGTCTACATATATTCACAGCGCTACCGTTCACAATTACCGTACTCCACTTACACGTTATAGATGGGCTACATGCATGTCCTCCTCCAGGTTCCAGTCCCAGGTGTTCTTCATGGATGGCACAATCCATAGCGGTGGGTAACGGGAATCATTGTCGCAGCTTTCTAGTCCGGTTCCACACGGTGGAGACTCATCCAAGCTGAAGCGGCACAAATCAGGGATAGCGTGTCCCAGCATGTCGTTCATCCGGCGGTGCGCAATGAAGACACAACGATGCTTCATGAACGACAGGCCTTCCGTGTCATGCACGGAAGGTGGCATCCGCTTCACAATGGGGTAGCTGTCCCCGATGAAAAGCGAGTACTCTCCAAGAGTGTACCTCGGCACCCACGTAGCTTCACGGGGGTCAAACTCGGCGCCGTTCATCTGGTACACGCGGCATCCCAGATCTGGACACATGGTGACGTACATAGTCAAGGTCCGTGCATACTAATATTGTGCTCAAATATGGCGGTCAGTAATGCTGTGCAGCAAATAGTACTACTCCGGTATAGAGGAAGTAAAATAACCGTCTTATTATATATAGCCACTCTTGGTTACATGGATGAGATAGCAAGAGATGGAAAAACAAAATGGTGGCAGCTAGTGGGTTCAAGTCTTCAAGGGCCCAGCTAGCTATACGCGTCCTCCAAGGTAAAAAGTACTCCTACTAGTAGTACTAAGTATACTACTAGTACAACAATGAAAGAGAAGGCGAGAGGGTTAAAAATGGAATACCTGGGTAGATGGTGATGGTCCGATCATGGTAGATTGTGTGACCATGTTGCACATCAGTGGTACCATGGGTAATGACTGCTAAGATAGTTGATCCCAATATGCCAAAGTCAGCTACAAGGTTCCAGGTTAGACCGAATCGCGGATGCAAATGCACATCCAGGATCAGCGATCTTATTCTGATCGGGGGATGACTGGTCCCTGCAAAATAATGGAGTACCGTTAGGAATGCAAATGATGGTTTGTGCATTCCGTTTGTAATCTCCCGTACCGTAGGATGGCAACCAGATGAAACAAGTCCCCTGGCTTGTCACCACGAAGATGCGGCCTAGATGGCGCACGACGTCTTCGAACGTGTAGGGGTACAAATCTGTCGCCGCCAACATGCGCCAGCCTCTGCTGTTACTGCGTGTTGCATTGTTGGCAATCCTTATGTCGAACACCACGATGAGATAGTAATCGTCGTAGCCACATTGCTTTGTCGGCGGGTCCGCAATTGCTATCTTCTTCAATCTCATGTAGGCATCATCATACATATTCAAGCCCAGCCAGTCCGGAAGGCTGATCCCAATGGTGGAGAAGGGGTCTACCGGAACGGCCGCACTGCTGTGGATGTTGTGCAAAATGATGGTGGTATCCGGCCGGAGGTATGCAAGCCAATCATCGTTGGCACCGACCTAGACCTATATATAAGACGGTGGGCACCAGAGAAATTACGGGATGGAAATGGAATAACTAAGTACTACATGATCAAACTCCATTACTGACCTGCTCATCGGACAAAATCCGACTACCTCTCAATGTCGGCAACTCTATCGGAGTCAACGTGCAACCATGGACAGGGAGCGGTGGACTGTTCGAAGGATTGTCCCATAGAAGAACCTTCTCCTCGAGGACGCATGGAAGAGCAACAAGCATGGCCTTTTCCCAAACCTGTTTAAGCAGCGTCTTGAAAAAGTTGGTGCAGGAAGCACCGAGTCTTGCAGCGGTGAGGACGACGGAGCAGCGTGCGATTTCTCCCAGAGGATTGTCATCCAAGGTCTCCCAGCCCCGACGAGGAGGAGAACCGCCTGGCGAATCCATGGGAGCAGCGACGAACTGCCTTTTCTTTGGGGGGAGGGGAACTGGCGAGGAGGAGATAAGAGCATAGTAACCGTAGGCCTCGTCCCTTCCAACTGTAGATCGTTCCTCAGCGAAGGGGTGAGGCTATTATTTACTACTAGTACTAGCATCATGGAACGTTATGGGATTGCATTATACTATAAATAATAGCACTAGTAAGAAATTTTTGGCAGTAGGTAGTAGTTTTTGGCGTGGATTCAGAAATTTTGGGTATGTTTTTGCCATTTTTTGTACACGCCAACTAGTGTCAAAAAACGTCTTACATTATGTGACGGAGGAGTACGTACTCGTACTGTAGCAGTACCAGTACTACTTTTCTCAACTACGAGTATTAGTGCGATGTACTGTACTTCTAGTCTAGTCTAGTCTAGTCTAGTATAGTGCACCAGTTTTGAACTCTTGAATCTCAGGGCCAAGGAGCTACAATTGGAAGTGGAGGGTACTACTGTTCTGTAGAACCACCGTTGTACTATCAATGCAGGGGAAGTACACCTGCGTAATGGCCTAGTGGGTACTCTCGGTGCTATATTCAGCCGCTCCTCTCACGCACACACTAGCAGCCTGTTTATCAGCGACGGTTACTGCGGTCTGCGGGGGCAGAACATTTGAGTTATTTAATACAACGAGACTAGGCTTTTCGCTTCCATTTGTGGAGGTGTAATGGATCTCGTCGAACTTTGTTAGTAGTTCCTTCTTTATGAATAAGATGAAGCAAAGCTTTTGCCTCCGTTTCAAAAAAACTTCAAGAGGAATTTCTTTACATAGAGCCGATAATGGAGTGAAGTCCATGCGTACAGAGTACTAGTAGTACAACACTTTACATAGAGTATAGAGTCATATTGCACAGTTCCCAATGCCCCGCCAGGCTTTTCCAGCTCCTCGGGCTTAATAGGGAGGCTCTAGTTTAAATATGCTACTACTAGCTGATGAGGAAGCTACAAGCGAGGTGCGGCTAGGGAGAGCACGCGAGCCACGGGATGCTGGGAAGGAAAACCCGTTCACGTGGCTAGGATGTCCAGTGCACCCAGATCGTTGGGCCGCACGTCCGTTTGACTTCAAAACTCAAACTACCCGTGTAAAATATTGGCTCGCAGCTGAGAGTAGTACTAGTACTATTTTTTTAAAAGGCCGCCGTGCGTTCGGCCGGGATCGAACCCACAAAACGAGGTATACACTCCCGCGACCACTAGTAGTACTCGTTGGAGTACAACGCAACCTAGAATCGCCTTTTCTCGCTAGTAGTACGTACATTGTTCCTTACAAGAAACCCCTAATAATGCATGAAACCACTTAAATACCAAGAAACTACTACCACTTGCATACGTGGCTGACTTAAGATAAGACTACCTTATCAACCATCGTACATGCTCTTACCAACCAAAATCCTCGAATGACCTCCTACCTTCGGCCCGTCCACCTAGTCATCCTCGGCCATGGGACACAGCTACCGCCGCCGGCAGAAGGCGAGGTCAAAACCGCCGGCGGTGCGGAGCCCATGTTGCGGCAGCACAGATGCCAGCTCCGTCCGGCGCTCGCGGCCGCTAGCTAGCCAAGATAGCTCCGTCCAGCTGCTTGTCTACAAGGTTTGCTAGCTAGATTGGCACGGCAGCGCGGCGGCTTGCTCACGCGTGCCGCGTTCAGGCCAGCCATCTGGCTCGAGCGAAGGCTAGCGCGGTGGCTTGCTCGCTCGTGAGTCATGCTTGGGCCATCCTGCCAAGCCGTGCAGAGGCCCGCGCAGCGTCCGGCCCGTCCGGCGGAGCGGCGGCCAATTCGCTCATCACCGACGCCACCGACGAACACGCATCAGTACTGTTCGGGAAAAATAATGATTTGAGGGGGAATAACAGGATAGAAGGTCAGATGTGGGTCCCTTGTGTCAACGGTCAAACAAAATGTGTTGGTTTAAGCTGCCTCGTCAGCACGGACGTGTGGGCCAACCCAGTCATAATGGGCGTTTAAACGAACCTAATCAGTAGGAGTACTAGGTAGTACTACCTCCGTCCTGGTTTATTAGTCTCCTTTGTAATTTGTGCTAAATTTTGACCAAATATTTAACTAACAAAATGTTGATACATGTCAACAAAAATTACATTTTTGGATTCGTATTTGAACATAGTTTTCAGTGATATAATTTTTAGTAACATGCGTAAACATTTTGTTAGTTAAATCTATGGTCAAAATTTGACACGGATTACAATGGGGACCAATAAACCAGGACAGAGGTAGTACTACCTCTCTCTCAGTTTACACGGCGTGCGCGTACCCCTAGGTCGTCAATTTGACCAACCTAATACAAGTCATATATTACAAAAATATACCAACATAAACTATGGAGTTTCTACTATCAAAAGGTATAATTTTTGTGCTATATGGTTTATATTAGGGTCATAAAATTGACAACCTAGGAATACGCGCAAGACTTGTAAACTGAAACGGAGGTAGTAGAAGTTTTTGGCGTGGATTAAGAAATTTTGGGTATGTTTTTGCTATTTTTTGTACAATAGATTCTTCCTAGGGCTGGTTGAAAGTGGTAGTTTTTTGTTAAATACTCTACATATTGTAAGTAGGAGTGAAAGTTAAACGTTGGAAGCCAATAAGAAAGACTAGTTACATAGTGCATATGTGTACATGATTGAAAGTAAATATCAACCATGAGTGACTAATATCTTGATGGAAAACTCGAAACTATGGAATACTAGAAAAAAATACATGGTTGGAAATACTAGCAATGTTGATGTCCGTTGCAACGAATCATAATTAGAATAATACTTATTCACAAACTTCGTACAAAACACCCTAATTTTGATATACATATGTATATTATGTTTCAATTATAATATATTCCTTGGGCTGTTTTGGTGAGGTCAGGGAGGGATGTGGTTGGTTTTAAGATACTAATTATGGGTTTTTCTGCAAATTGGTAGACAAGTGGGATGTTGGTGAGAAAAGGCAAAAACTTACCTCACAATCGTTAGATGTCGATCTAATGGTCAGAACGACAGATGGAAGACACACCAGCATCACCAACTTAGTCTTGTGTAGGAGTACTAGCAAGATCCGTGCATTAACGGAACATGAAGATGCATTTTTTTATAAAAAACACTTGTTTTGATTGACCCTTGTGGGACTAATCCCATGTGTAAAAACTAATGATATCTCGAGAAATATGAGATAAGGTGAAGAGGAGTTGGGTGTGGTGGTGGTTGGTGGTCGGACTGAGCGGAGGCATGGGGATTGACGACGCCGGCAGCGGCCACTAGGCCAGTTTGTTCCATAGGCTTCCTTTCTTAATTGCTCAACAATGAGGTTTGTTGGAGATAAGGATGAATGAGGGAAGGCCTTGTCTGCAAATGTGGAGAGGGGTGCGGGTATCTTTTAGTTTAATTTCCATCCGTCAGATATAGATCAGATGGTCTATATTGCAAGATGGCACACGTACCATCATCACCAACTCGGTTTTTTATAAAAGAAGAAATATAAGTATGGAGATACAAACGTATTATCGATACTTGCTTCCATAAACTAGCATCTACATTATATTCAACACCTCGGCATGTGGGGCCTTAGCACAATGACTTCTCGACTGTGTAAAACAAAGATTTTCCCATCGCCGACAAGGAGGGGGTGACGGCGGCGTGCTTTTTGGCTTGCTCTAGTTCTACTAGGTGGTCTAAGCACGTGTAGATTTATTCTTTTTCACGTCTCGTGTTTGCCGTACTGCCACGACTGTTGCTGAGTAGACGGTAAGTTATTCATGGGGAAACCCTTGTTGAGCGTGTTTGCGAGAGACAGAGAGAGAGAGAGAGAGAGAGAGAGAGAGAGAGAGAGAGTGCGTGTGTGATATGATAGAGACTGAGGCAATGATAACAGATTCTTTGTGTCTATGTGTGTGGAGGATAGAGAGAGACATGTACATGGGGCTTTGTGTTGTGTAACGTGGAGACACATATAGATAATTAGAGAGTGAGTGTGTGAGATACACATGCGGACATGGGGAGAGCTGAGGATCGAGATAAATGGGTGTTTGTGCGTGTCTGTGTGTGTTTGTGCATGCGTTTGTGTGTGACAGGGAGAGAGTGTATGTGGAGTAGAGAGACCACTGATGATGTGAACCTAGTATAAGGGAAGGGGGAATGGTGTGACATGTGTAGTAGCGAGATAGCACGGGGGCGGGCGGGGGGAGCAGACTATTTGGAAGAGACATCGAGTGTGTGTGTGGGAGGAGAGGGGTGTGAGAGCGAGAGAAAGGGAGATCTAGCGACGAGAGAGAGAGAGAGAGAGAGAGAGAGAGCGAGAGAGAGAGAGAGAGAGGAAGAGAGGGGGCGAGAGGGGTCGTTTGTGTCCATAAATGGCGTATATATAGGGAGACAATGTTGATGTCGTCCGAAATTGGCCTATGAACGGAGACGCAGGGGAAGCAAGTCATCGTGTGTGTGATAGGGACTTCATGAGAGATCTAGAATAGATGGTGTAGAGAACAATGTGCGAAATCAAGAACGATTATACATTAGGGAGCTATGCAAAGAGTCACAACATATATGTATACAGGGAAGGAGCTGGGGCGGGTCCGCATGTGGGAGAGATAGAAAGAGGAGAGTGGTGCACAAGGAGACAAAGTGTGCTTGTTTGCAGTGGGGGTGGTGTGTGAGGTGAGTGCGCGAGAACCACATAACTAGGGAGATAGACGTATGGGGGCGACGTTTTGTGTGTATGGGAAATATGCACTCTACATAGTGCGTGTGCTTGGGTAAGAGAGATAGCGGGAGACCTAGAGAGTGAGGGAAGAGATGTGTGCATGCCCGAGAGACAAAGTGATAGAGACCTATGTTGGGGTCCGGACTTTTACAAGAGAGAGGGGTGTTAATGTGCTCGTGTGTTGGTGTCTGGGGGAGATAACGACTTCTCTATGTGTGTGTGTGTGTGGTGGTGGTGGTGGGGGGGTGACTTCAGATAAAGAGTGAGGTGTGTGTATTTGAGGGACTTTAGCGTAATTGAGATATTGTGCACTCATGGTTGATCAATTTGTTTCACAGTTTGTACTATGAGATAACGATACTATTGAACATGCGTGATATACCTTGATGTACCAGAATTACAAACCTCAGATTGGAATTTTGGAATTCGACTCCATCATTAGCTTTTGTAATTCATTTAAACGGAGGTACATTTTTTAAGCCAGAGTTTCGTGATTTCAAATTCATATATCAAACCTAGAGATATACACATACGGGCATGTTCAAACTTTATAATCATTCACTTTATTCATACACATACACATTTATGCTTTTGTCATCATATTTATGATAAACACATTTGGAATTTCATTTGAATTGGACCGTATGATGGTATTTGCTTGTAGTAGCTCAATGATCCATATTTGAATTGAATGGACAATCTAAGTTTCGAGTTGGAGACATTGATTTTCAAAACTTGCACTTTTTTTGCGTGCAAAACAAACAAATTGTCGGGCATGATATCATAGTCGGCCGTACGAGAGTAGAATACTTATAATTTTAGGCGCCAAAAGCTTTCAAACTTCCCGCTCACATTGAAATATCACGCGCCCGAAAGTTTAGCCCTGCGATATTCCTGTTTTACCCCTGCCACATGAACGGAAAAGGGCTGCTTTGGTAACTCCATTGTTTTCCCCTCTTTGCCCCCAAAATTCTTCCCCAGAGCCCCTCCCCTTCCCCTCCCCGATCACCCCCCACCAACCACGGCAAGCCGCTGAATCTAGTCCTCCGCCGCAACGGTGGACCTCACACCCCGCCGGATCTACCTTCCGCACCTTGAAACCTCCAACTGCCAACTCACCACTTCACCGGAGCCGCTTCAGCGACTGGCTTGTCCACCACTCTAGATCTCCTTGACCGCCATCATGGTCTACCGCACCGGATCTGCTTAACTGGCGCCCTCGTCCACCCCTTCGCTGGCCCTTCACTAACTCCCTCGTCTGCCCCTTCGCTGGCCCTTCATACAAGCCCTCGTCCTCGGCAACAGATTCGCCTCACCAAAAGCACTGTACAACGCGCCCGCCGAAGCCTTCGTCCACTGCACCGGACCCGCTCCATGGACGACATATTCAACTCCACCGGCCCTGCTTTACCGACGCCGCAGCCTCATCAGGTTATTTCGATTTGTACTCCTTCGGTTTTTCTCTTTATCGTGCAACTGTTCACTTACCACAGATGAGCTTTCTTGTATGTCGACAGGCGCCGCAACCGTAGCACCGGAGCCGCTTCAGACGGTGATAGCCGGCCCAAACTCAACCGCAACACGAGCACCATCGATGATCCTTAGCTATCAAGTATGACAACGATACCCATACGCCGCCGAGAATCAGGTACTATCATCCAACGGTCGGCGCCTACGTTCACTTTCCTAGCATAAGCACCGCACCTTTGAATTTCTTTAGGGCATCATTCCGTTTTTCATGAGACACGTTATTCTGCTTGCACCTATAGGGCCATACTTATGGCAGTGAACATCTTACATGTGCTAAACTACATACCAGTGCACATCTATATCTATATCTGTACTTTATTTCTGTACTACTATATAGTGTACCAGTTTTGAGATGGATCCAGAGCATCAATCATAACCGTTGGTCTCCAAAATCCAAGGGCTAAGATCAGCCGGATTCGCCATGAACAATAGACTGTTGTTGCCTCTGCTGTGTTCTAGAATATTCACGTGGCCCTTCCAGGAAAAAAAGGCCCATATGCGATGCCTCATGGGCTATATTACTGCTTGAGCGCATGACGACTTGAGCCCAGATAAGAAGGTTTGGGAGGAGAATGGGAAGAAAAATAATAGAGTAACATATAGTTTTTTAATGAACCTCCAGTATTTTAGATGTGAATGTACAGTTTTTTGTGTGAATATTAGAAACAATTGTGGGTGGAATTCCATTTATCAAAATCACTCCATTATACGTTTTTTGAGTCACACTCCAAAATCACTCCATTCTTTTAAGATGTGCATTGCACGTGCATACATACTAGTATAGTTAATATGCTTTAGTTTTGTTCTGATGCCACCTGTTGGTTCCATCAGACTGGTCAATGTTCTCTATGCTTAATTACACATCAGCAAACTAGCATGTGGTTCCGCTGCTTTTTGTTCGTTTTACCCTACATTTTCTGATGCTAGCTATTACATCACTGCTCCGAGCCTCTGTTCATTACTTGTTTGTGTGTTCTTGATCTTCCCAAATTGCATGACTAATTTGATGCTTCTATTAATTATGGAGCTGCCAACCCCATCAAGCAACATATTTGTTCTTTTGGGGCCGGCACCTCGAACCAGCATAAAAATAGAGGGAAGCAGATATATTGTCGCATATGCACACACCCTTCTTTCATTAGTTTAGATGAACCATTGATGATTAATTCAGACCAGTGCATGCGATTAAAATTAATTTTACCTAAATAGATGGTGCAGAATAAACTACAACAACTAGATTTGCAACCACGAGATGTTGACGATATTTTCAAAGAACATTGCAACAGCAGCTAGGCTTCACAGCAACATATGGTAAGCCAATGTGTTTTAGTACATGTGAAATATAATGCGAGTGGGCTACTTTCTTGGCTTGTGCCCTCAACGTGTAATCCTACCAAATTACAAATAGTTCAGTTGTCTGCTTTGCTGTATTGCTTGATTCAAATGCTTGTTTGTTGTTACGCTATACCTGAGTTGGCCAATATGTCAGCAGTGCCTGCTGTACTATCGTAAAGAAATGTATGCCTATTTCATTTGAGTCCTTAACTTTTCCTCTCAACTTCATCACAAGACCGTCTTCATAGTTTATATGAGGCCACACTCTTAAGTGCTTTCTCAGATTATTTCAACTGCTTAGATGCCTTGGCAACTTAAATATAGCGGTTGTACACTCCCTTTCAACTAGGGATGTCAACTGGGTCCCGTTTAATCCCGATTAAAGTCCACTAGTGGTATGATAGTTCAGAAGAGTTTTTGTTTTTTGAGGAAAATGAACTAGGGAGGTAGCAAAAACTAACTAGATGGGACTAGCGGATGTCGTTTATTTGCCACTTACATCCCTAGTTTCATCTTACCATTTTAATTTCTTTTCAGCTGATGCTGCTTCGAACCATTCCAATATATTTTGCCATGCTCGGCAATAATTCGTCCGTCGTTTACCATGTAAGCTTACTGCCTGGATCATACGATAACTATCTCTAACTTATGTCAAGCGGAAACCTTTCAGGATGCCGTTGACACTAGGACACAATGTACAACCCCAGAATCTATTTGTGGAAGCAGTGCCATCCATGTTACCAGATGGTAGCAGTTCAGAGGCAACACTGCCGGAGAGCAGTCTGAGCACAGATATTATTGTGCTTGAGGCTCTACTAGAGGCAGAAAGAGATGGTGTGGCCGCCATGAATGAGCTAATCTTTATCTTGAGACTGGAAATTACGGAATTAGCGGCACGCGTTATGCAAGCAACCCAAGAATTGGAGGAAGTAAGAATGTTGCATTTGAAGACGGAGGAGGTCCTGATGTTTCTGCTATCTGAAGCCCAAGGTAATCCCTGTTCTTCTTTAGATAGCAGTTGGAATTGTCATTAGATTATTGTACTTGCATGTTGTGTCATGTCTCTGAATGGATTATGTTGCAAGACCCCCTATGTTATCCGGAATTCCATGTTGTCCATGTGTTGTAATGATCCAAAAATTTTAGGCGAGGTAATCCTCAGTACTTGTATGATTGACATAAGGTGAACTGTTTTTGGTGTGAGCATATTGTATTGGATGAAATAACTATTTGAATCAGAGTGTATCCAACCTACTAATTTCGAAGATCACGACATTTCTAAATCATAATCATATATAAAGGTGGAATAAATCTTTGTTGTGGTGTTGAAGAAATAAATAACAAAACCTATAATTATCTGTGGATATTCGTAATCGAATACAAATTGGATTTGAATTTAGTTTGCCAGGTCCAGGGGCAAGCGTGAATACTAATTCTCCCAAGTTTTGAATGAAGCGGCTAAACACCCACTATAATTTGTGGGCAGCCCGAAGCAAGTGTTTGTGAGATGGAAATTACTGTCTACCCCTGACACTGAGTACATCCTTATCGACCGGATTTACACTGCTAATATTTTAGGCTAATATTTTAAATAGGGGCAAATGTGTAACTTCCATCAGATGTGACACAACCGCCCTACCTGTCTGCACCATTCATACACCGTGGGCGCCAACCGTGGGCGGCAAAACACCCTCTCCTCGCCCGTAATAGTTACCGGCAAATATTTGGGAGATGCGAGATTACCGTCCTATCCCCAACCGACGCGATGTTTGAAATTTTAAAAGGGGGATAAGTTCATAACTTTCCCCCATTTCAGAGAAGCGCGTCCCAAAGTTTGAGATCCCCCCCTCTCCTCCATTTCCCCATTCATACACCGTCGACGACACGGCAACCTGCGCACTGCGGCCAGCCTCCTCCGTCCGCCACCCCATCCTCCACCTTGCCGGAGTTGCTACCCCTACCCCGTCGTCCACTACAAGATATGGATGTCTCTCATCCACGGCGCTGGACCAGGATCCTTTCATCGCCTCCTCTCGCTTCATCGGTGCCGTCGTCCACCTTGCTGTTGCCGCTCCTACGACCGCCTCGTCCACGGCAACAGGATATATCCCCCGACCCAGCCGTCTGCCGTCTAAAGTCTTCTTCCCCGCCGCCGACAGCCATCGCACCCGCAGCACCCTCAACGTATCAACATAGGTCTACACGGCGTCGCAAGAGAGATGGTACTCTTCCATATGTGCTTAAGTTATTGATATCACCCGGAAAATAGATCATAATTTGTTTACTGTACTTTTCTTGTTCGTACCAAATCGTAGTGGCTAGTTGAAAGCAAACATTGGTTGCGAAGTAGCTTTGTCCGGTTTGCACCTTCAGATCCGCCATGCCATGGGCACTATACTCGTAAAGCTTATGGTTTCCCCCCTTTATATTCACTACCATCATCGTAGGTGCTTCGTGTCGTGCTAGCACTACTCCTCAAGACCTCAACCCAAAGCTTACATGTTGAAATACGAATCTGATATGATGCTCATATCACTAAAACAGAGAACGTTTAATTGGTCACCTAATGTTCCTATATTCGTTTCGAAAAACATGTGCGCCACCCACTGGTCTAGCTAGTTTCACTTTCCTGATTTTTCTCTTGATGCTTCGGGTTTTCCCCTTTTATCTACTCTACTATGATCTGCGTAGGTGCTTTCTGTCGTACTGGCATTACTTCTCCCTTCAAGCTAAACAACACAACACTCAGAATTCAAAAGCTTAATTGTTCAAATATGATTGTGATATGATACTGATATTAGTTAACCGACACATTTAATTGGTTAGCTAAAGGTCCCACTTGAGTTTCCACATGCATGTCGCGACATATAGAGAGACAGCATAATTGCATTTCTTTGTCACTTGTTGACCGTACTTTCTTGTCCATACCAAATCTTAGTTGTTATTTCAAAGCAAACATCGGTTGCTAACTACCCTTTGCGCGGTTTGCAGCTTCAGATCTGCCATCCCACTGCCATGGTCAACACCATACTCATCATGCTTATGTTTTCCCCCTTTTATGATGACCACAATAAGCGTACGTGGTTCGTGTCGTAATAGCACTGCTCCACCCATCGAGCTAAACAAGCTTAGTTGTACAAATTCATATCTGATATTATTGCTGATATTAGTAAAACTGAGAGATGTTTAATTGGTGAGCTAAATGTTCCTACTTTAGTTTCGAAATGCATGTGAGCCACATATGGAGAGACCGGAAAGAATAGTATTTCTCTGTGCGCTCTGGTTCATCATGGGTGGCCAACCGACATTGTATTGAAAGACTTGTAATATCTTCAATCTGCTTGCTCTTCTGCTCTTCTTTAAGATGATACTCTTCTCTTGCGGTCGACTGGTCAGGTCGAGTTGTTCTCCCTCAGTATATTTTGAATCTGTCAGTTCAGGTCGACTTGTTCTTCTTTACTATATGTTAAGGTCGACTTGTTCTTCTCGACTTGTTCTGGAGCTCTCATATTTTGAGTAGTAGGCCACATTATATTAATGCACACAACAAATTAGAGCATGCATGGCATCTTTTAAAAGAATTACAGAGATAGCACAAAGGGGTTTACAGGGAGGCAGTATTGGATTAGAATCACTTCTGCATTACAAAGAAAGTCTCACTTGCTTTTATGTTTTCATGCATGTCAGATATTGAACATTATCAAAATGAATATGAGAATGTGCGCACGAGAGGAATATTGCAGAACGATCCACTGGCTAACAAACTTGGCATGGTGGAGGATGGCCTATCTTATTCACCCATCAAGGTGCTTGCTCTAGCTTTGCAAAGTTGTATTGGTCGCACATATTTTGCATCTGACCTCTTGCATTACTTCTACTTTGTTACACCATCTGCTTAGTTTAAGCATCATATATGATTATATGCCATACCTATCCATTTTCTGTACCTATTCCATGTGTCGTCCCACTATGTTTTTCCAGTCAAATGTTGTTCTTTCGTAATAGATGGCCAAAAGGAAAAGGGTGAGTGCAGATCCTCAAGGAGAACAAACTATGTATTTGGAAAAGGTAGTGATACCTGTCAAATCAGATAGATCAGCAGCCACAGAAAACACAGGCCCAACTATACCACACTTTACCCCTACTCCAGTGGCCAAACCCCTATTAGAACTACTGGGAGCACAGCGTCAGGTACTATCTATGATATCCATTCAAAATTTGAAGTCCTAAGTTTCGGCTTGTTCCTTACTTTCTCTCTTGTATGAAAACTAATTTCAGATGAATCTCCTTGCTCAAAGGATCATACGATCTCAAAACAATAATGGGCTCTGCATTGCTCTCGTCAGTACCTCTCTCCCTTTTGCCTTGTAACGCTGTACTTAATTAATTGCTGTTTGATTATGTATCATCAGTCTACACCTGAGCTTCATTATCCTCTGTTTCTTCCAATATTATTTGATCTATATTTACTCTTTGCAAAATGTAGAATAATGGCAACGCTTATAAAGAATTTTCTTTGGTGAATTTACCGAATTATCCTTCCATCGACATGGAGAAGGGCTTTGTCCAGCCCATGTTAACATGTAATGTAAGTTCATCCTTCTCAAGCCTTCAAACTTTGTTCTAGTATAGATTTGGATAGGCATCATTTCCTCCACTGCTGTTTGCTTTGCTGTTTACATCTGATTGGATGTTTTCAACAACTACCAGTTTCAAATTGTAGTTGTAAAAACATGTTCCTTATGCAGAACAGATCCATTTTTTTGCTTATATAATTGTGAAACCTGTTACGTGTCTCCTTGTTTCTCTTTCAGAGTCGTATCTCTTACGCTAGGCAGAACTTTAGGGAAGATAGTGAGCCAAACCATCTTGTGGACAGCGAGATGACCCCAAGGTTCTGTCTTGATGAAGACAGTGAGTTGAAGCTACTCACCAGTAGGTGTGAGACAACCTTTGTGCAGTCGCTGCCTCAATCAGTTCGACTTCTTCAGTCTCAACTTAAAGCGGAAAGGCTTGCTTCAGCTCAGCTCCGACTTGAAGTGAAAGATGCAATGAAGATGTCAGAGGACTGTCGTGCGCACCATCAAGCCTTAAATCTAGTGTTGATGCATCTATCGTTGACACAACTGAGGTCTGCTCAGCTTCTAGCTGTTTGGGGGGCCCTTCCTGGCCAGGCCTAGTGCCTTCTGAAGTGCTCTCAGTTTTGTATATTCTTTTGTCGGCGTGTTTATTTGCACTGGTGGTGAACTTTGATGCCCAGTGGATGTAATATGTGATAGCCGTGATATCCTAGCGTAAGTTGCTTGCTTATTTATTTCCTTGTTGTCTTGTTTATTTGTTTGCTTGTAGTCATTGCAGTTCTTTTTCCGCGGTTTGCTAGTGGCTGCAATAACCTATTTTTTAAAACTAGGCTACAATAACCATGGGCTAATATTTACTGTAGTGACACTGGGCCTCCTATGGGCCGTAGGAACAGTGGGCCTTCTACGGGCCGTATAAACAATGGGCCTTCTAAGGGTCGTAGAAACAATGGGATTTCTACGGGTCGTATCATCAATGGGCCTTATACGGGCAGTATGATAACATGGGCCAATAATAGGCCGCATTATGGCCGTAAACGGGCTAGAGTTGGAATCATCCATTCATGGGAAGACCATAACGGGCCATCAATAGGCCGTATTTCATGACGCTATGAAAACGGCCCAACGTATTAACGGACCACAAACGGGCCGACTGTAACCACGGGCTGAATTTGGCCCACAAGCAGAAAATGACAGTAACGGGCCGTAAGTAAACGAATGCTGGAAATGAGCCCAAGAATAAATGGGCCCCGAGAAGGCCTAAAGATAACAAGGGGTGGAAACGGCCCAACGGAATAATGGGCCGTTAATGGGTATAAAGTGATACACTGTTCATTACGGGCCAGTTTCACCACGGGCCGTTAATGGGTGTAAAGTGATACACTGTTCATTACGGGCCAGTTTCACCACGGGCCGTTAATGGGTGTAAAGTGATACACTGTTCATTACGGGCGAGTTTCACCACGGGCCGTTAATAGGCCAAGAGTTACATAGGGCCTCATATGGGTCGAACGACGTCATGGGCCATACATGGGCTAGAAGTAAAAACGGGCTAGACTCATATTGGGTGGCCCAGATGATGCTACTGGGCCTAATTCGGATAGGGCATAATGGGCCTTGGGTTAGCGGGCTGTAAATGGGCTATATGCGAACAGGCCGTTAACAGGATTTCCATGGGCCGGCCCGCCATATTTTGACCAAGTCAAACGGGCCGGCCTTTTAACAAGAATGGGCCTCTGTTGGGCCGTGCCACGTGTCGACGTATCATAGGCGCCTTCCGTCCAATGAGTGGATGACATCTGTCCCAACGATGAGCAGACATGTGTTTCCTCCAGCCAATGATGATTTTACATGTGGAAAATCCCCATTGGTCGGGGTTGTTAACGGGTTATCGGATCCAAAACCCGACCCGATAGCTTAACGGCGTTCCATTACGGTGGATGCCACGTGTCAGTCACCCTTGACGAAAGCAGTTCTGTGACACGCGATTTATCATCATGGAAGTGGACACTTCCGTGATGATAATTTTGGTAATGTCATGGAACACTTCTATGACAGCACAGGTATGACTATCTTGATTCTGTCATAAATTTGTCATGGATGTACATGCATGACAAAAAACGTGACCTACTGTGACAAACACGTATCATCACGAAAGTTTATTTTTTTTGTAGTGTAAGTAGCAGTAGCGCTTCTTCTAAAAAGTGTTGCTGCTAACTTTTCCTATATTTTTAAAAATACAGCTTATTTTTTTGTGGTTTTATATACAGTACTTTCATCATATGATTTTACGACCATGATTAGTTATTATATATAACAGTGGGTGAAATGAATGTGGAGTAGATTCAAGTGGAGGCAACATGTGGTGCATGTCGAAAGTACTACTAATCCAAACTTGATCTAGTTTGGATTAGTAGTACATTCGATGTGCTCCACATGTTGCCTCCACTTGAATCCAATCCATGTTCATTTCACCTACTGATATAAATATAATAAATCATCATGCTCATATAAAAACTTAGCATCATGTATCATCGATCATAATAATAAACAACTCATCATTGGTATCATAATAACAAGTCATACTCATCATCATCGATCATACAACTTCTACTCGATACCACATCATCATCATAGTCATCTAATCAATCCTACTTAGTTGTTCTTAGCACATGATCATGAGTATTAGCTAGGACCTACTACCTTCTCCTAGGTAAAATAGCATAAAACAAGATAGCCCCTGACTCTCCATTATGGAGAATGGAGATTATCATGTCTCCAATTCTTGCCTTTCACGCAATCTTGCTTACAAGAACCTCCTTACAATTGTCCATACATTTTTTCCATTCTTTGATTACCATGTGTTCACCGGTTTTAGAAATCCGATATGGACAGGTGAGACTCGTAGGATGACCTTGTTGTAAGTTCAAAACATCAAGGCGACCATTCCGATACATCAAATGAGGCACACAATCCATCTGGATTTTTTGTTGAAAAACATAGTAATAACTTTGTAGTTAGCAATGTAGTTCAGTTTTAGAAGTATGCAAAAGATGCACGGATGTCGTAATAGTAAAAAATATTAGAGCAACTCTAGCAGACCCCGCGTAAATCGCAAACCCGCAAAATTCTGGTGAATATGCGGGCTCGGCCCATTTTTCGGCCAGAACAGAGCCCACTTACTCGCCCGGCCTGCAAATTTTTTCATCGCGGCCCGCAAACTGCACGCCCCAACCACTATAACTGCGGTTCATGACTCGTTTGCGGGTCCAAACCCTATCCCTCGCTGCTGCCGAGCCACGCGATTCCCCTTCCCCCTCTCCACATTTCTCGCCGCCGATGACCACCCGCCCCGCCTCCAGCCACCATGTGGGGCCGAATGTGGAGCTCCAGATGCGGCTCGAGTAGAAGATCCGGCGGCGGAAGGGACCCGGAGTGCGAGCGGCGCATCCGGTCCGACGGCGCGCGGAAGCGCGGGGCCCAGAAGTGGACCAACCGCGGCATGTCGCCACCGGCGAGCTTCCGGCGGAGCGAGACGGAGGAGTACGATCGCCGGCACACGTCCTTCTCCTCCGCAAATTTTTCGTATGCAGGGAGCTCCTCCTCCTCCGACGCGGGCCTTCTTCCTGTGAAGAGGGAGTGGTCGGAGGACGAGGAGGAGCCGGAAGAGCCGGACGCATTCGCCTTCGTCCCCATGAAGGAGGAGCCCGAGGAGCCCGCTCCGCTCGGCCCCCGCGGAGTCATCGAGCCGGAAGACTTCGTCGCTGACGTTGATGCCATTGCGTCCGCCATCGCCGAGCAGAGCGTGTGCGAGGAGGCGGAGCGCCAGCGCCACGCCGAGGAGCTCGAAGCCCTCCAGTGGCGGGAGGCGGTCGCCACCAACCTCACCGCCAAGGAGAAGGCCGAGTAGTGGCTCCGCATCCGTGCGGAGCAGGCAGCTGTGTACGTCAAACCTATGCAGCTCCGGCGAGGAGGATTGAGCATCCAGCTCCTCCACGGCTCGTCCATTTTGCTGTGACCTTGGCGCCGTCAGATCCGACCCCTCTAGTACTAATTTAACTTAGTATGTAGTATAACTATGCTTGTAGTTTGTTGATCATGTGATGAACTATGTAGTATGTGATGAACTATGTTTGTGAAATTTCTCCCGCGAAAGTGTTTTTTTCAAATTATGCAGGTTTAGATATGGGGTCTGTTAGTGCATGCTAGTTTTCGAGCCGCAAACGCAATCTTCATGGAACCGCAAACGCGTTTTGCGGGTCAAATTTATGCGGGGTCTGCTAGAGTTGCTTTTACCAGGGTATCTCCATGGAAGTTACCATGGTTTAATACGTGCACTAGTGGCACATATTGACCATAATGTGGAGGAGTTTGATAATAGGCATTGTAATTCAAAAGGTCAATACAAAATGCGACCAGATGATTTTTATCTTGATAAGTTAACTCACACCATCGGTGTAGTAGGTTCTGTCTACCATCTTCTGCACATTCTTTGAAGAATGAAAATAAGCTATCAATGGAACTAAGCTGTCAACTATTTTGAAATAAACAATATAAATTACTTAATAACTATGTTTGAGAAACTCACACAGCGGTAGAATTGGAAGCGTATCAACAAGGACCCA
Organism: Triticum aestivum; assembly: GCF_018294505.1. Taxonomy (NCBI): domain Eukaryota; kingdom Viridiplantae; phylum Streptophyta; class Magnoliopsida; order Poales; family Poaceae; genus Triticum; species Triticum aestivum. Next base: position 557,279,999 of record NC_057795.1, on the reverse strand, counting down.
AATGTCCAAATTGTCTACCTCGATGTCAGGATCACCAAGAACCATGGTGCCAAACATACCCTCTTGAAAATCATACATCTTGCAAAGTGCTTCTCAACCCGGGTAACCAAAATTGGATACGCCTTCAGAATTGTATAGATTTACCTCAAAATCCATACCATGATGGGTCCTTAGGTTAATTTTCTTTGTTTCGTTCCTCTCATGATCTTCAAACCCCATCCTCTCCAAGACATAGCGTCTTGCATGGCATGGGATAAGCTAGTCGAATTGTAAAAGACGAAAACATGTTGAAGTAGTAGAAGTCAAGCTTAATTACGAAAAAAACACTTTGCGTCATAGCTTACCGTTTCACAATCGAAGGCCTCCTTGAGCTTAATGATGATGCGCCAACCTTCTACCAAGTGAGGCCTGTTGCACAAACCCCGGTTTTCGCCAGACCAGGAGCACTCCCCGGGACTTTCATCCAACGACATTTCCTATGCTCATAATTCAAAGATTAAACTTGTACAATTAAATATATGTACTACAAAAACTAAATTAGATCATTATTGTTCATCACGGATTGACTATCGGTCTTTCGAGTCTTTTCTTGAAAACACTCAGCTCACGTGGTGTATATATTCGACAGTCGGTGATGGTAGCTCCTCCTTACGTTCCCGAGTGCATTACACCAAATTGTCTAGCACACGGGAATGAAGGAGAAGCTACCCCACGACAACAGTCGGGATTCTTCGTCCTCTCATATATGGTGGATACTCTCTCTCACTGATTCCTCTCTAACATTTGTGACCATCGGTGATGGTCGTTACTCCTCCTTCCCCTAGTGCATAACAAAGGTCTAGCACAAGGAGAAGAAGGAGAAACGACCCCCACGACAACAGTCGGGATTCTTTGTCCTCTCATATATGGTGGAGCCTCGATAGACTTAAAGTCAACCCGAAATATCTTTTAATTATTTTTCTAGAAAATCCAGGCCAGTCGATATTTCTTACATATTCTAGCACAAGTCATGCCAGAATTCACGGGAAAATCCGGTATGACCTTTGCTAAAAAAGGACATATCGAGCGCCTGAAATTTGCCAGAACGGAAATTAATCAACACTCCGGCAAAACATAGTCCAGTCAGAGGTGTAACCTGCAAGCACAATCGGCCACTTGGTCAAGCACATATCCTATTTGACCAACACAAGATATACATGTTTATATCTACATCATATGAGCATTCAAACTTGATGGAGTAGTTTTCCAATTTGAGCATTCAATAAGCAAAACTAAATTGTAAAATATATTAGTATTCAAATTATCTACACCTAAATTCTATTAACTACACCTAATTAAAAAACTACATTTTGCACATGATTCGATCATAACTAGGGTTCATAGTACATTATTCTAAGATTAAACACCTAAAACACCTAAGTTAAATTAACAACATGGGGTGGCTGGTCTCACCTTGATCGAGTTCGGAGCGGGGCGGTGACAGGGACGACCGCGGGGATGATGCAGGGGCTCCTTGATTTCTGCAAAAACAAAATATAAACAAAAACATTATTATCGTCATCTTAGGACTTAGTGAATCTCCATAAGCTACATATTCTATTCAAATTTACTTATAATTTCCTATTCTATTCAAATTTACTTATTCAAATTTTCTATAAAAATTCCTATTCTATTCAAAAGACCTACATTTACTTATTTTTTCAATTTCATATTTTATTCTATTCAAATTTACTAAAAACAAAAACCTACATTTAACAAAAACTAAAACCTATTTATAGAAAGGGGGAGGAGGAGTGTGGGAGGAGGCCAGGAGGAGGGGATGGAGGAGGAGGAGAGAGTAGGAGGGGGAGTAGGAGAGAGGAGGGAGGAGGAGGAGAGATCAAGAGAGGGAGGAGGGAGGAGGAGGTGGATGAGGGGGCCGCCGAAGAGGGAGGAGGAGG
>NC_057795.1:557256202-557277679 GCF_018294505.1 Triticum aestivum | reverse complement strand
GGAGGAGGGGGAGGAGGAGGAGGAGGGAGGGATCGACCTTGGGGTGGAGGAGGAGGACGGCGAGGGCGGCGAGGGCGACAGAGGCGACAGAGAGGCGACAGACGAGAGTGTGAGGGGGAGAGTGAGAGGACACGTGCGGGCCAGTTAATTTGGATAAGGGCCCTTAGTGGTAGCTCTTGTCTCTAGAAAGCGCTACTTCTAACATCTGTAGCAATAGTGCTTTCTGAAGAAAGGAGCTACTGATAAGGCTATAAAGTAAAAAACAAAAATACATTGGTCATAATTGATCTTTTTGTGCAGAATCTGAATCGTTAATAGGATTCTTCGTCGGTTTAAAGATTCCTATTGCGGCCACATATCCTACACATAGAGTTCAACGAAGACCAAGTGGTTGTGATGGTTTGAGAAGCACCATATTTAAGGTGGGAAAAATTCTGTTCACGGAGCAAGGTGGGACTAAACTTTGGTCTAGGAGGGGGGACTGAGTTTATCAGTAGCGCTGGTCGGGGAAAAAGCGCTATTGCTAAGATGCATGGTAGTAGCGCTTGCAAATCGTGAGCGCTACCACTATACCTAGCATACCTGGAAACGGTCTGTCAATTGTAGTAGTAGCACATTTTATAGGTTCAGCGTTGCTGCTATGATCATAGTAGCAGCGCCCGTGCTACCCAAGCGCTACTGCTATGTAGCAGCAGCGCTTTCCTTGAACAAGCGCTACTGGTGAGCTCGTGTGTATAAGAATTTCCCTAGTAGTGTTATGCTATTCAATACCCCTCTAATCTTGAGCATGATTATCATTTGTGAGTACTTACTTTCGTTCTTGAGGTCACGGGAGAAATCATGTTGCAATTAATCATGTGAACTTGATATGTGTTCGATATTTTGATGATATGTATGTTGTCATTCTCTTAGTGGTGTCATGTGAACGTCGGCTACATGACACTTCACTATATTTGAGCCTAAGGGAGTCCATTGTGGAGTAGTTATTTGATGGTGGGTTCCGAGAGTGATAGAAGCTTAATCCCCAGTTTATGCGCTATTCCGTAAGGGACCGATTGGATCCAAAAGTTTAATCACTATAGGAATCAGGCAATTTGCCATCTGCCGTGGTAGATGGCAAAGGCATGGCCGGCAGATGGCAAAGGGCTTTGCCATCAGCCAGCGGATGGCAAAGCGCCGGCTGAATACACTCTGATAAAGGCTTCTTTGCCGTCAGCTGGCAGATGACAAAGAGCCTGTAGCCTTTGCCATCAGCTGGCAGATGGCAAAGCCTCTGGGCGGCAGAGGAACGGGGTTAACTGCGTTAGGAGGCTAACGGCGTGCTTTGCCATCTGCTGGCTGATGGCAAAGGTAGTAGGCTCTTTGCCATCTGCTGGCTGATGGCAAAGGCTACAGGCTCTTTGCCATCTGCCAGCTAATGGAAAAGGCTACAAATATGCCAGACGAGCATTCCCCAGGTTGTATGGGTAGCTGCCACGTGGCCTCTTTGCCATCTGCCAGTGGATGGCAAAGCTCTTTGCCATCTACCAGCTGATGGCAAAGTTCCTATATTGCCCCATTTAATTTTGTTTTTTCTTATATCAATTCATTTTCACAGAAAATCAAACACACACACACACACACACACACACACACACACACATATATATATATAGGGAAAATCCATGTGTTAGTTACCCCACATATCTAATATACTACCATGTGGTACTATATATATTATTTATTATTTTAAATATGTTCATATACTATATTTAAGATATTTTAAAGCAAGTTACATGAAAAAATTGCATATGAGCCCATAGTTTTTGTTATATTTATGAAATACGTATATATTTGCACGTAAAAAAGAGCATACACAAAACATGGTACATACTACCAAAAATTTAGTATATATACTACCTAATCATTGTTATATACTACATACTACACGTACATACTTTCAGTTTCGATAGATACTACATACAACATACAAAACGCAAGTGGTGGTAACTACCACTGCTTGTAGGAAATATTTGTCCTATATATATATATATATATATATATATATATATATGACCAATATAGCATATTCAACACATATTACCAATAGTCATGAACACATATATATCCAACACATATCCATGAACACATATCCAACACATGTTACCAATAGTAGCAAGTTTCATCCATACATATACATAGTTTCATCAATATTACACAGTTTCATCATAGGTAGCAAGTTTCACAAAGTCAAAACAAAAGCTAAAGACAGGCACTCCATCAACCCAAGCTTCCGTGATCTGAAGCAAATCTGGAAAATGGGAAAGAAGAAAGTTAGAAGAAGAAAACTAGAAGAAGAAGATTATTATGATGCAACTAAAATGTGAAGATTATTATGATGCAACTTGTATCTGTAAAATATGTCATTTTGAAGCTAAATATGGTTATTATGTCATTTTTGAGCTAGCTAAGCATAGTAAGACATTTTGGTGTAAAAAATGCTAAGTAAGGTCATTTTGGAGCTAAGCATACTAAGTCATTTTGGTGTAAAAAATGCTAAGTAAGGTCATTTTGGAGCTAAGTAAGTTTATTATGTCATTTTGGAGCTAGCTAAGCATATCAAGTCATTTAGGAGCTAGAATATGTCATTTCTTAAGTGTATTATGTCATTTTAGAGCTAGCTAAGCATATTAAGTTATTTTGGCGGAAAAGATGCTAAGTATAGGTCATTTTAGAGCTATCCTAGGTTAAATAGGTCATTTTTGAGCTAGCTAAGCATATTAAGTCATTTTGAAGGGAAATGCTAAGTATAGGTCATGTTAGAGCTATACTAAGTTAAATCGGTCATTTTGGGGCTAATTAAGGTTATTATGTCCTTTTTTAGCTAGCTAAGCATATGAAGTAATTTCGAAGGAAAACATGTTGAGTATAGGTCATTTTAGAGATATCCTAGGTTAAATAGGTGATTTTGGAGCTAAGTATGGTTATTATGTCATTTTTGAACTAGCTAAGCATATTATAGCATTTTGGAGCTAAATAGATCATTTCTTAAGCATATTATGTCATTTTGGAGCTAGCTAAGCATATTAAGTCATTTTGGAGGAATCAATGCTAAGTATAGGTCATTTTAGAGCTATCCTAGGTTAAATAGGTCATTTTGGAGCTAATCAAAGTTATTATGTCATGTTTGAGCTAGCTAAGCATATTAAGTCATTTTGAAGGAATATATGCTAAGAATAGGTCATTTTAGAGCTATCATGGGTTAAATAGGTCATCTTGGAGGTAATTAAGGTTATTATGTCATTTTGGAGGAAAAAGTGCTAAGTATAGGTCATTTTAGAGCTATCCTAGGTTAAATAGGTCATTTTGGAGCTAATTAAGGTTATTATGTCATTTTGGAGGAAAAAGTTGCAAGTATAGGTCATTTTAGAGCTAAATAGGTCATTTCTTAAGCTAAGTATGCATTTGTTAAGCAAAGAACTAGGGAAAAATTACCGTCAACCCGTGGGTGAAGGATAGGGTTCTTGCTTGCGGCAATGGCAGACGGAGGAGGATCGGGGTTCTTGCTCGCGCCAATGGCAGACGTCGATGCTTGTCGGGAGTTATGCTGCACCAAATTAAAGATCATTTGCAATGTCTTGTTAGCATGATGCAACTCAAATGTGGAGACTAATAAGTAATGTACATTCAAATAAACTCATTGTGCCCGCCGGAGCAATGACTGGCATCAGCAGAGGGGTCTGACCGTGCTTCTCGCACATGGACTGCACATTTGGTTTTGACGAGTCAGTCATATTACTTACTAATGAAAGGAATATTACGTGCATGATTTAGCTAATATGCAGAAGAAACTTACCGTGAAGAGCTCGTATATGGCCCGGTTAGCCAAGTCGTTTTGGTTCCTCTCCTCCTCCAAAAGCCTAGCTGTCCTCTCCTCAATCTCCCTCTCCCTCTCCGCCGCCTGCCTCCATTCCTCCGCTAGAAGCTCCTGGGTCTTTGCTCTCTCTTCCTCAATAGCATCCTGCAACACCACTCCTCTTTAGCATTGTAATCATCAATGGCCGAACACATAATGTGATGGAGGAAAGGTATCTGATTCTGTATAACTGACCTTGATTTCGAGATCCATTGGCTGTGGACGAGGCCTTATCTCAGGATCGGAGCTCTTCTGGCGCCTCTTGATCTCCGAGAGAGTGCTAGTACAACATATCAGTCCATCCCCAATGGCTAACAAGCCATGGTGCGTCCCGCCACTAGATATCATCACCAGCTCTGGATCAATAGGCTGGCTCGGGTTAAAGTCCGGCCCTTTCCTCGCCTTCCCCTCGTCTCTGTATCACGAGCTTGTTGTGGGAGGCGCGATTGCTGAAGTTCTTTGGATCATCGAGATCAGACTCAGATAATGCCTTGACCGTCTTATACGGGGCACTATGGGCCATGGCATAGAGATCGAACAACGCTGGCACATCCGTCTTGTTGTATCGCGCCTAAAAGAGAGGAACAAAGTATTAGTTAAGGGCTGAAGCTAGCATGAAGAATGAATTTGCATGAATAATGAAGCAAACCACATACCCAGTTATCCCCGTTGATATAGGTTGACGCTGCCTTGATGGTGTGGCACACCGCTCATTTTGCCACGCCGATCCTTTGCATTGTTGTGGGTGGATAGCCATTGGGGAGAGCACCACTCATCCGCCAACGTCTCCCAACAATCTTGCCTGTCCGCACACCATCTCGGGGGCACCTAAGTTAAGTAAGAGAAATTTGAGCGCTATGCCTACGAATCAAATCAAGGAAACTAAGTACAAGGCCTTAAGAATAGGTAATCACCTTCATGTACTTGTCATTACTCATATACTTTGTGCGGCACTTCGACTTGGACATCCTAATACCAATCAAGGCGAAGTAGTCTTGAATAGCCTGCGTCTGAGCCCCGTTCCGCCAGTTTTGAAGTAGGCGTCTGCACTCGGCATCGATAACCCGATCCGTGGCCTCCTCCTGTCCCTCAGCACACCTGTAGAAGGTTTGCAATCAAATAAGAAAACACGGTTTAGTACAATCACCAGGGTTGCCAATCAAACAAGAAAACACAACGTAGACGAGAGAGGAAAAATTACCCAAAACGTCTGGATCACAATGTCGGCCACCGTGTCGCACTCGACACCGCCGATCCTCTCCCCCGGCGGGGCTGGGGCAGCCAAGTAGTGCTCCCAGGTCATTCCTAGCTCTGGAACCTGGCCCTCACAAGGCAACGTGACCCACCCCGGGAAGCTCTGGCGACAAATCACACCAAGGACTGTGCTGGGCCTGCAGACACCACGACCGTGTTTCCAAGACCTGCAGTATGACAAAGCTAATGCATTAGATATTCGACGAGACGTGAAGACAAAAGGTTAAAAAGAGTAAATGCACTTACTTCTCCCCATCAGGTGCAATCAACCACCTCTGGTCAGGGGTCGCCGGGGTGGGCGGGAGCTTTGTACCACCACGCTAGTAGACATTTCCCCCCTCAACCTGCTCGCTCTTGCTATAGCTATCAGAACTATAGCTATCCTCGCCACCATCAGCATGCCCACTCGACTCCGGCCAGTCCCCCAATCGGTTCGGCTGCAACGTAGCCTGATCCAGAGTCTTTTGGGACGAAGCCTCTGGGGCCGGAGTCTCGTGGGGCGAAGGCTCGTCGGCCCGAGGTTCATGGACCGGGGTCCGAGACGGGTCCGGCTCCATCTCAGACGGAGCAGTCCTGTGGTCAGGTGAATCAGCTGGGGGTGGCAGCGAGGAAGGCGTAGTAGCAGCCTTCCTACCTCTCCCGCTACCACGTCCACCTCTACTAGCCTTCTCTTTCTTCTCCTCCCCCCGACCTCTCCTGGCCGGTGGTGTCTGCATACTGAGATCTAGCACTCTCCGGAGGGTCTGGGGTGGAATGGAACTACCCCTCCCACCACGCGCCAAGGAAGGAGCCTCGGAGCACTCGCGACCCGCGCCCACCATCTGTCAACACCTGCAATGACAAAGAGTAAACGAAATTAGTACAATGTAAAAAAAGAATACCTGACATTAATAATAATATGTATATAATTTAAGTGTATCATCATCATGAACATAAAAATAATGGAATATCTAACATGAACTATAATATTAATCTTCATCGTCTATATATGCTTCGGGGTCAATAAATGCATCATCATCATCAGTATCAGTAATGACGTGCTCATCATCATCATCAATAAATGCATCAACATGTGGAAGGCCTTCTTTACGTAATCGGTCAAGCATTGACAGGTCATCCGCAGCAGTAACCTCTTCTTGTTCCGGCTCTTCTTGTTCCGGCTCATGCTCAGATTCACTGTCGCTATCTACTTCAATGTTCTGGGGTGAAGTAGAGTGGTTCTTGAAACATTTTTTGGAAAGACGTGTTTCTTGGAAGAATTCTCCTTCATATGTGTCTAGGTTAATGTGAGGTTCATAATCCTCTTCATTCGGGGGAGGTGGTCTAACATGTCGCGGCACTTCATAAACGACATCCCAACCATTGAGATTTGGATCACTTTGGCAGGCCCACGGTAGATAGAAAACTTGGGTTGCCTGTTGAGCTGTAATATAGACATCGGGAACATCCAAATGGGTGCTTTGTTTGATTTCGACTACCCCTAGATGTTCAGGAGTCATTCTAGTCTCCTTCGGCTGGAACCAATAACATTTGAAGACTGCGATGTTCGGTGGGTTTGCACCATAGAATAGAAGTTCATAAATTGCTTCAACTCTTCCATAATACTCGGTATCTCCTTCCCCGATTGCAGAGACACAACAATTTGTAGACTTTCGGTCGGCCATAGATAGCTCTTTGCCATAGGTACGAAAGCGATACCCGTTGATGTCGTATTTGTCAAATGAACGGACCTTATATTCAAAACCATTAGCGACTTGTCTCAATTTGGCGTCCATAGACTCGGAACTAGCGTACAAGTTTAAAACAAAATGATTGTTGCACTAGCCGGAAAATAGACGAAGAAATGAAATGGCCTAATGGAAATTACCGTTTGTTTGAACCAAGAGATGAAACCGGGATAGCCGCGTCCATGCATTGCCACAATCTCATACTCTTCGACAGAATCCTTTTGGATCACCGCTCCATACGAGAATTTGGCGACGTATCGACTGTATCAAATATCTGGGAATAAGAGCACTTCAAAGGAATTAGAGGTTGCAAAACAATGTACAGAGAACTTACTCGATGTACGGCCGTACTTCTATTAGATTGTTCAAAATATACAACATAATGGTCCGCCATTCATCGACATCCAACAATAAGGGAGTATAAGCACCGGCTGGTGCGAGCTTCCCTTTGAATAGGCTGAGGTTGGATCCACCCTTTTTAGGGTTGCCAGCATTGTACGGAGGCTTCGAATTATGCAAATGATGATTTTTGGATTCGTAGTGTGCTGTCACGAAGTTTGCCGCCTCCTCGGTAATGAATGCCTCGGCCATTGGTGCTTCAATTCGACATTTATTTTTACATTTTGCTCGAAGTGTCTTTTGCATCCTCTCAGTTGCGTAGCACCAACGATTCTGCACGGGGTCCCCAATCGTGCCTCGGTCGGGAGATGCAAAATCAAATGATACATTGGATTAAAGAAGCCCGGTGGAAAGATCTTCTCTAACTTGGAGATCAACTCCGGCGCCAACTCTTCCAGTTCTTCTAACAAGCCAGGTGATAGTTCTTTTGCACAAAGAACACGAAAGAAATGGCTCAGCTCTGCCAGTACTAGCCATTCATCCTCAGGGATAAAGCCACACAACATCACCGGCATTACCCTCTCAAGCCATATGTGCCAATCATGACTCTTGAGACCAAATATTTTCAATTTTTCAAGGCTCGCTCCCCTCTTTAGACTCGCTGCATAACCATCAGGGAACATCAACTCCTTTTTCACCCACTGGATAATTTCCCTCATATCTGGCCTTCCAAGATTGAACCATGCCTTTGGCTTCGCCCAGTTCTTCTTTCCTTTCGGTTGTCGCATGTTTTGTAGCGGTCTATCACATAGAGCCTCCTGATCGAATCTAGCCTTAGGATTATCCTTTGTTTTCCCCTCTATGCTGAACAATGTACCAAAGAGGGCCTCATCGACATTCTTTTCAGTGTACATCACGTCGATGTTGTGTGGCCAAAGGAGGTCTTTGAAGTAAGGCAGATCCCACAAGCATGTCTTGTGAGTCCAGGCGTGTTCCGAATTATACCCCTTGAAATACTCTGGACACTCTGGATCCGGCTCGAGAGCGCTTAACTGATCCAGGGTCTATTGGCCTATCAACGCAGGTGGTGTAGAGTTTTTGACAACTCTACCTTTGATGAAGTTCTTCTTGTCTTTTTTGAACTTATGGTGAGGATCCAGGAACTGTCTATGCATGTCGAAGCAAGAAAACTTGCCACCCGCCTGCAACCGACGAAACTCAAGAGTTGCCTTGCATGTGGGGCATGGGAACCTACCATGCACACACCAACCAACGAATAGCACATACACCGGCAAGTCATGCATTGAGTACATGTACCACACATGCATTAGGAAGTTTTTTTTGTAGCGGAGTCATATGTCTTGATCCCATTATCCCAAGCTTATTGCAATTCATCCTTAAGCGGCTGCATGTACACATTCATACTCTTCCCCGAATAGTTGGGCCCCGGAATTATCAATGGCAAGAAAATGTTCTTTCTTTGCATAATCTGTCCGGGAGGGAGATTGAGTGGAATGATAAATACAGGCCAACAATTGTATTGGGCTGCCATCATATCAAACACGTTGAACCCACCCGTGCTTATGGTGATTTGAGGATGCCTTGGATCTGCCGCTTTAGCATGATGTATTGCATCGAAGCGCTTCCACGCAAAACCGTCCGATGTGTGTACCAACATCGGCTCCCCGTCTGCATCTAGTTCGGTTCTTTTGCCCAATTTGTGCCATGTCATCTGTCTGGCTGTCTCTTCGACCATGAAAATTCGTTGAAGTCTTGGTATGATTGGCATACATCGAAGAACATTAACTGGGATTTTTGTCTGACTCTTCTCACCATACCGTTGTCTACCACAGCATACCTGGAAGACTGGCAAACGGGACAATACTTCAAGTCCGCATACTCAAGGCTAAATAAGGCACATCCTTTCTCACAGGCATCTATCTTCTCATAGGGTATATTAAGTACAAGAAGGATTTTGTCCGACTAGTACAGGTTTGCAGGCATTACATGGCCTTTGGGTAGAAAGCATCCAAATAGTGTCATCATCGCGTCGTAGCATTCTATGCCCAAGTTGAGTTGAGCCTTCAGAGCCATTACTTGTGCGATGGCATCTAGCTGACAAAGCTCAGTGTGCTCGTGGAGAGGACGTTTTGAAGACTCCAACATATCATTGAAGGCCTTTGCAGATTCCTCCATCTCATCATCTGAAACCCGAGCATCATCAAAGTCTTCCACCATGTCTTCCATCCCGGTACCATGCTCGTCAGTGCGACGACGGCCCTCCTCAGCTCTGGCCCGTTGGGCAGACTCACCATGAAATGTCCAGACCATATAATTAGGCGTAAAACCTGAATTATGCAAGTGTTTGATCATTTCAAACTCTGACCTCTTATGATAGTTGTTGCACTCGACACAGGGGCACCAGGTTTTTCTCTGTCCATTTGCAAATGCGACTCTCACAAACCCCTTGGTTTTTGTTATCCATTCATGGGTCATGTCTTTCTGACTAGTGTGACCGGTGTACATCCATGCACGATCACTCATCTTGCCTAGCTACTGGACACAGAAGAAATATATACATAATTCAGCAAACCATATTCATCGGTTAATAGAGTTTGTCAGTTTTATTATGTCCATGCAACCTAGACGCTAATAGGTAAAGATAGGTCCTAATCCCACCCGAGTATGTGTAGATTGGGTTCGTTTTCCCATGCTCTACTCCGGATCCGACGCAAAATTTCGGCAACACCTCCCCACTGTTCTCCTGATACACGTCTCGGCAATAAGCAGAGAGGATGTGTACCTGGAGAACAACAGGAAGGCACAAACAAAAATTCTACATCGGATCCGCAGCAAAGCATATGGGAGAATGAACCCAATCTACACATACTCGTCCATGGATAACGTTGGACAATTCGAAAGAATCACGGCTATAAATATGCAAATGCATGCATATTTATAGATGTAACCCTTTCGAATGGGAGACGCATAGTGGTCATGCATACTGATGATTCAATCTACCTACAGCTAGCATGTTTCATCGGCACGAATACCGGAACATAGCAAATGATTGGGGGAGGAGGAGATTTCATTTGTGCTCACCCACGAACGCTGGGGCGGAGCTTGTTGAACGCATGGGGAGGTCGTCGAACACCAGACCCTCGCAGCGACGAAACAACTGCACATTTAAATGCACTCGATCCACCCGATCAGAAAATATATGACCTAACTCACAATTCATCCGGCAAAAGGGACAAAGATAAATTCGATCCGGCAAAAGTGGACTGTAAAGAAAAGCCTACTACATGATCCTCAAAACATCTATAAGCATATCCTGAATCTTGGCTACATGCATGTGTTTTTTCAAAGTCTAAGAAGAAGAAAAAACTAACATGCCTTTCAGTGTGCACTTAAATAGTCTGTCCGCTGTACAATGTGATTTTTTTTCAGTAGGGGTATAAGAGAGAACTCATAGACATCTTACCTTGGGCAAGAAGTGCTCAAGCGAGGAAACGACAGTGACCAAGGCTAGATCAAGCCCAATCTCCTCCTTTGCGTCACTTAATGATGTTGCTGCATCATCAGCATCACCCTCCTTTGCCTTTCCTCCGGGCAATGCAACCTCCCCTGCAAATCTCAAGTGGAGAAAACAAAATCAGATAGGGTTTATCCAGCTCGTGTCTAGGTTGGTATCTATTTGTGAAACTGATTGTTCAAACATAAAAGCTAAGGCAAGCCAAACCAGCACTAAACATAAAAGGGTAGGTTAAAAATCCTCTTGAAATTAGGGAGTGTCTATTTAGTACTTGATTGTTTTTAAATTCGATAACATTCGCATTTCCTGACAAATAAATAGAGGACACTTGTATGTCCAAAAAACTCCACCCCGGCGACTGTATGCTTTCTATTTCTAAAAAATGGGTTGGGCTAGACTGTCACCCGGTTTCAACTAAACCTGAATGACAAATACCCTGGACCATGGCGAACAACTGCCCATCAGCTTGCGACCCACCAAACAGCCAAACATTGAGGGAAATCCCAGGAAGATCACCAGGTTAGAAACACTTCTACTTACTACATAGTAATAAAATCTGGGAAAATATTAGTATATTAAATTAGAAACAAACAGGATACTCTAAAACTTACAGAAACTTTGAAATCTAGAATGAAGAAATACAGTGGCAAAAAATCATAGAACCTACACTATAATCCTGAGGTAGTTGAAAATTACACTGCAGACTCAATATTAGTGAAAGCATGTAGAAAAATACAAAAGAATGTGTGCACCTAATAGCATAAAAACATTCAGAGCCTACACACTGTGTTGACAAAGTAAATGACACTGAAAATTATCGAGAATTATTGTGCAAAAGTGTCCAAGAACACCTACAAATTACAGTCCAAGATTTGAACTAGCAGAACTTGCCAACTTACACTGCAACTGCCTAACAATTACTTTGTAATGTAGCTGAGGGAGTCCTGGACTAGGGGGACTACAAATTACACTAGCAGAACTACCATCATCGGCCGGACTCCAAGACTATGAAGATACAAGATTGAAGACTTCGTCCCGTGTCAGGATGGGACTTTCCTTGGCATGGAGGGTAAGCTTGGCGATACGGATATGTAGATCTCCTACCATTGTAACCGACTCTGTGTAACCCTAGCCCTATCCGGTGTCTATATAAACCGGATGGCTTTAGTCCGTAGGACGAACAACAATCATACCATAGGCTAGCTTCTAGGGTTTAGCCTCCTTGATCTCGTGGTAGATCTACTCTTGTAACACACATCATCAATATTAATCAAGCAGGACATAGGGTTTTACCTCCATCAAGAGGGCCTGAACCTGGGTAAAACATCGTGTCCCTTGTCTCCTGTTACCATCCGCCTAGACGCACAGTTCGGGACCCCCTACCCGAGATCCGCTGGTTTTGACGCCGACATTGGTGCTTTCATTGAAAGTTCCTCTGTGTCGTTGCCAATAGGCTCGATGGCTTCTTCGATCATCATCAACGACGCAGTCCAGGGTGAGACCTTCCTCCCCGGACAGATCTTCGTATTCGGCGGCTTTGCACTGCGGGCCAATTCGCTTGGCCATCTGGAGCAGATCGAAAGCTACGGCCCCGGCCGTCAGGTCAGATTTGGAAGTTTGAACTTCATGGCTGACATCGGGGACTTGATCTTTGATGGATTCGAGCCACAGCCAAGCGTGCCGCACTGTCACGATGGGCATGATTTAGATCTGCAGTCGGACAGTACCCTGGAGGCCGCACTCGAGTCCGCTCCGATCTTCAATTCGGAGCCGGCTGCGCAGATCGAGGACGGTTGGCTGGACACCGCCTCGGGGGCTGCAACCTCTACGGTGATAGAGCCGAACAGTGACCTTGTCCCTCATAAAACTCGTGACTCCGAGGTGCCAGACTCCTTGCCGGACTCCGAACCTCCCGCGCCCCCTCCAACCGAATCCGGTTGGGCGCCGATCATGGAGTTCACCACCGCGGACATCTTTTAGCATTCACCTTTCGGTGACATCTTGAGTTCACTAAAGTATCTCTCGTTATTAGGAGAGGCCTGGCCGGACTGCGGTTAGGACGGTTGGGATGCGGACGACGAAGAAATTCAAAACCCACCCACCACCCATTTGGTAGCCACTGTCGACGATCTAACCGACATGCTAGACTACGACTCTGAAGACATCGACGGTATGGACGACGATGCCGGAGACGACCAAGAACCAGCGCCTACCGGGCACTGGAAAGCCACCTCATCATATGACATATACATGGTGGATATCCCAAAGGATGGGAACGGCGAAGGAACATCGGAGGATGACCCCTCCAAGAAACAGCCCAAGCGCCGGCGTCAGCGGCGCTGCTCTAAATCTCGCCACAGCAAGAATGAAGATTCCGGCACCGGAGATAATAACACCCCAAACAGTGCCGAAGACAACCCACTCCAGCAAGATTCAGCACAGGAGGACGGAGACGCCAGCCCTCATGAGAGAGCGGCAGAAGAAGAGGTAGAGGATTATATGCCTCCCTCCGGAGACGAGGCAAGCCTCGACGACGACGAATTCGTCGTGCCTGAGGATCCCGTCGAACAAGAGCGTTTTAAATGCAGGCTTATGGCCACGGCAAACAGCCTCAAGAAAAAGCAGCAACAGCTTAGAGCTGATCAAGATCTGCTAGCCGACAGATGGACTGAAGTCCTCGCGGCCGAAGAGCATGAGCTCGAACGCCCCTCCAAAAGCTACCCTAAACGCAAGCTGCTCCCTCGATTAGAGGAGGAGGCATATGAACCTGCATCACCAGCAGACAATACAGCTGACCGACCACCCCGTGGTCACGACAGCGAGGCCTCTAGGCCCTTCACTAGAACTGTACCCCGGCATCGCTCGAAAAGCACAATGCCACAGGGAACGCTCCGGACTTGCGAGATATATTGGAGGATAAGGCAAGACAATCAAGATCGATCTATGGATCACATGGGCGCCCCATGATACGTGACGACAACCGTCGCGCCGGACACAGTAAGTCCGGCCGGGCCGAACAAAATAAGCTCTTTTGAGCTCCGTCGTGACATCGCCCAGTACAGAGGCGCCGCACACCCACTATGCTTCACAGATGAAGTAATGGATCATCAAATCCCCGAAGGGTTTAAACCCATGAATATTGAATCTTACGATGGCACAACAGACCCCGCGGTTTGGATCGAAGACTATCTCCTACACATCCACATGCCCGTGGTGATGATCTTCACGCCATCAAATATCTCCCACTCAAGCTTAAAGGACCAGCCCGGCATTGGCTTAACAGCTTGCCAGCAGAGTCGATCGGGAGTTGGCAAGACCTGGAAGCCGCATTCCTCGATAACTTCCAAGGCACGTATGTGCGACCATCAGACGCTGATGACCTAAGCCACATAATTCAGCAGCCAGACGAATCGGCCAGACAATTCTGGACACGGTTCTTAACCAAGAAAAACCAAATCGTTGACTGTCCGGATGCGGAGTCCCTCGCGGCCTTTAAGCATAACATCCGTGACGAGTGGCTTGCCCGGCACCTGGGACAGGAAAAGCCGAAATCCATGGCAGCCCTCACATCACTCATGACCCGCTTCTTCGCGGGTGAGGACAGCTGGCTAGCACGCAGCAACAACCTCAGCAAAAATTCTGGTAGTCCGGATATCAAGGACCGTAATGGCAGGTCGCGTCGCAACAAAAACAAACGCCACATTAATGGCGATAATAGTGAAGATATGGCAGTCAATGCCGGATTCAGAGGCTCTAAACCCGGTCAACGGAAAAAGCCATTCAAAAGAACTACTCCGGGTCCGTCCAATTTGGACCGAATACTCGACCGCTCGTGCCAGATACACGGCACCCCTGAAAAGCCAGCTAACCACACCAACAGGGACTGTTGGGTATTCAAGCAGGCAGGCAAGTTAATTGCCGAAAACAATGACAAGGGGCTGCATAGCGATGACGAGGAAGAGACCCGACTGCCGAACAATAGAGGACAGAAGGGTTTTCCCCCACAGGTATGGACGGTGAACATGATATACGCAACGCACATACCCAGAAGGGAGCCGAAGCGTGCACTCAGGGATGTATACGCGATGGAGCCAGTTGCCCCGAAGTTCAATCCATGGTCCTCCTGCCGGATCACTTTTGACCGAAGGGACCACCCCACCAGCATCCGCCACGGCGGATTTGCTGCATTCGTTTTAGACCCAATCGTCGATGGATTTCACCTCACCAGAGTCCTGATGGACGGCGGCAGCAGCCTGAACCTGCTTTATCAGGATACAGTGTGCAAAATGGGCATAGACCCCTCAAGGATTAAACCTACCAAGACGACCTTTAAAGGCATCATACCAGGTGTAGAAGCCAATTGTACAGGCTCAGGTACACTGGAAGTGGTCTTCGGATCCCCGGATAACTTCTGAAGCGAGGAGTTAATCTTCGACATAGTTCCGTTCCGCAGCGGCTACCATGCTCTGCTCGGACGTACCGCGTTCGCAAAGTTCAACGCGATACCGCACTACGCATACCTCAAGCTCAAGATGCCAGGCCCTCGAGGAGTCATCACGGTCAACGGAAACACTGAACGCTCTCTCCGAACGGAGGAACACATAGCGGCTCTCACGGCAGAAGTACAATGCAGCCTCTTAAGGCAATTCTCGAGTCCGGCCGTTAAGCGACCGGACACGGCTAAACGCGCCCAGAGTAACCTACAACAAGACCACCTGGCACGTTCCGAGCACGCGTAGCAGTGTGGCCCCAACCCCAGCCCCTGCAAAACGTCAAGACAGGTCCTTCGCGTACACCATTACGCTCTGAAGATACCATGGGCATGGGGAGAGGGGCACGACCACGATAGGCCCAGAATGCGGCTCAGCCACACCAGGGGCTCTCAAGTGTGTCGTTCTTTTTTTCTTTTTTTATTATTTTTACCCACAGGACTCCGTTCGTTAGAGGCCCTGTCCGGTAGCAGACCTGCCGAACTCACGATGCAACAGCCAGGGAAGGAGAAAGGCTACAACGAATATCCAGGTGGTCTCCATTACGAGCATTAAATCTGTTTTATACACCATTCCGCAGCCTACCCCTGGAGGGGGACATGTTTAATAGTCCCACCCCTTGCTTATCACACCATTTGTATCGTTATGCATTTACGGCAGTTTTTCTTGAATAAGTAATCTTGCACATTTTTGCTTCCAATTGCATTTCTTTCTTATACATATGTTCGTTTATGACATGTTGCATACGTACATTCTGGTACGGCTAAATACACCAGGGGCTTATGTTTCCCGCATCACGGTGTGATAAGTCCAAACACTTTCACAAGTGCGGCACCCCGAACTTATAGCATTATATGCATCGGCTCCGAATCATGTCTTGGGTCAATAGTTGGGTTTGCCCGGCTCCCATGTTTTGGTACCTTACGTTCCGTTGTCGGCTAAGGTAGCACTGGGAGAACCACTGCGATTGCGCCCCAGTTGAGCTGGGTGAGCGCCTTAGTGGAGAAAGCCAAAACTGACCGTCATGATGAGGCGAGAGCCGGTCGCTGTTCGAGAGGTTTTTTGCGAGTCCCTAAAGACTTATGCCACTTAGAGCGAGGAGCCGGCTTTGTCCGGACCAGGCGTGGATAGCGCCCCAAATTCGGCCCTCCGAAGACTAGGGGCTTCGCCGAAATTTAAAATTATAGAATTCTATGGCTAAGTGAGAGTGTTCAAGCATTATAAGTCCGGTTGCCTTGTTCGTTGTGTTGAGCGCCTCCCTAGATGGACCCAAATATGGGAACAAGAGTGCTCAAATTTATCCCGAACACCCCAGCACTCGTGGCATGGGGGCTGAAGCCAACGACTTGCCATCTCTCAAATTTGATAAACAGCCGCACAGAAGGTAATATTTTAAATTAAAACGCGTTCCTTAGCGCATATGAACTAAGTTTTCAGCGCATAGGATAACAATATGCGAGTCTACTCAAATATTACATCTTTGGAGCACTCGCTCGCAATAGTGCAGGCACCCTTCAGCACACTCTTATAATACATCTCGGGCGTGCGATGCTCCTTGCCCTGCGGTGGCGCGTCCGTCACAAGCTTCTAGGCATCCATCTTGCTCCAGTGCACCTTTGCGCGGGCAAGGGCCCGACGGGCACCTTCAATACAGGCGGAGTGCTTGATGACTTCAACCCATGGACACGCATCCACCAGCCGCCGCACCAGGCTGAAGTAGCTCCTAGGCATGGCCTCCTTCGGCCACAGCCGAACTATGAGGCCCTTCATGGCCTGTTCGGCTGCCTTGTGGAGCTCGACCAGCTGCTTCAGCTGGTCGCTAAGGGGCACCGGATGTCCGGCCTCAGCATACTGAGACCAAAAGACCTTCTTCGTCGAGCTCCCCTCCTCGGCCCGGTAGAATGCGGCAGCATCGGACACGCTGCGAGGAAGATCTGTGAACGCTCTTGGAGAGCTCCGAATTCGGGTAAGCAACAGGTAATTAACACTCACATGCTTACTTTGCATGAAAAATGCCTTACCCGCTGCTATTTTCTTCAATGCCTCGATTTCTTGGAGGGCCTTGTAGGCTTCGGCCTTAGCGGCTTTGGCACTCTCAAGAGCCATTGCAAGCTCAGACTCTCGAGTCTTCGAGTCATGCTCCAGGATCTCATGTTTTTTCACGAGATCCTGGAGCTCTTGCTCTACCTCCGCCACCCGCGCCTCCTGCTTCTCTTGCTCGGTGCGCTCCGCGGCCGCATTACGTTCGGCCGCAGCCACCGCCTCCTTCAGGGTAGCCACCTCGTTAGTGGCCCCTGCAATACCCATGTTATCCTTGTCATTCTTTTTGCAACCAAAATCCTTTTCTATAAGGTACAATTTTAATAAGGTGTTACTCACCTTCCTTGTCCTCGAGCTGCTTCTTGGCACGGCCGATCTCGTTCTCGGACCGCTCGAGGCTTTCCTTCAAAGTATTGACCTCCGCAGTCAGTGCGGCAGAGGTCAGCAGCGCAGCCTGCAATCCCATATTGACATATTTTTTATGACTCATGCGTATATCTTTTTAGATCCTCAGTCCGGCTTTTCTTTCTGAACACCGAACCGAGTATCAGGGGCTACTGTCTATGCGGTACTATTTTACATATATCAAATTTCTTACCTCAAAGCCTGTTAGAAGGCTGCTGCAGGCTTCGGTCAGCCCGCTCTTGGCGAGCTGCACCTTCTGAATCACCACACTCATAACAGTGCAGTGTTCCTCTTTGATGGAGGCGCCATTGAGCGCCTCCAGCAAGCTATCCGGCGCCTCCGGTTGGACGGAGGCTGCCGCCGTCACAGTCTTGCCCTTCTTACGAAGGGGCCACCCGCCGGACTCTGGAGCCACTATGTGTTCCGGGGCAAAGTCCAGTGCAAAGTCCGAGAGGTTGTCCTGCGACACCTCCGGGGCCTCCTCCTCCTGGTGGGTCCCTTCCCGGGATCCCACCTCGGCATCGTCCACATCACGGGGGGTGGAGGCGGTCGGAAGAGAATCCATATCCGACGCACCTAAGGACCCGCTCGACGAAGCGGGAAGGTCATCCTTAGGTGGACTGTAGGGTTGTATGCGGCATTAGAAGGACACTATGTGGCGAAAAGAAAAAACCATGAAGTTATTCAGGAGTCCGGATACTTACGATCTCGCCAGGGGCTTGGCCCTTGGAGGCCAGTCCTCTTCGTCGTCGTTGGCGTTGGCAGAGCAGTCCGGGGAAAGAGTTTTTCCCTTCTTGGACCCTTCGGCCTCCCTCGTTGGGGAGGCCTTCCTTTTCCTCCCTCCCCCCGCTGGGGGAGAGGCTTTCTTCTTCTCCTCCTCACCTTTGTGAGAGGAGTCTGCCTCGGAGTCATCATCCAATAGCACCTGAAAACGGGAACTCTTCCGAGTCCCTGTGGCCTTCTTCTTGGCCTTCTTCTCCGGCACCACGTGGGGTGCCGGAGCCAGCAGCCTCGTTAGGCGGGCGTCCGCTGGGTCCTCTGGCAATGGGGCCGGACAGATAGTCTGCTCGGCCTTCGCCAGCCAGCCCTGTCAAACAAAAGGGAGTTTAGATCCCGCATAGAGTCAAACTATGGAAAACCAGCATCCCGTAAAGGACAAAATCACTTACCTCGTCAGCCGGACGCTGCGAACTGATTCCACGATCTTCGGTAGCGGATGCGGGAGCCTCGGCGCCCTTGAACAGCACCTTCCAGACATCTTTGTACGTAGTGTCGAAGAGCCCGCTCAAAGTCTGGTGCTGCGACGGATCGAACTCCCACATGTTGAAGCCTCGTCGTTGGCACGGCAGAATCCGGCGGATGAGCATGACCTGGACTATGTTGACAAGCTTGAGCTTCTTGTCCACTAGCTTTTTGATGCAGGCTTGGAGTCCGGTCAGCTCCTCCGAATCACCCCAAATCTGGCCGCTCTCTTTCCAGGAGGTGAGCCGTGTGGGGATGCCAGATCTGAATTCGGGGGCCGCCGCCCATTCAGGGTCACGCAGCTCGGTGATGTAGAACCACCCCGATTGCCATCCCTTAATGGTTTCCATGAAAGTGCCCTCAAGCCAAGTGATGTTGGACATCCTGCCCACCATGGCGCCTCCGCACTCCGCTTGGCTGCCCTTCACAACCTTCGGCTTGACATTGAAGGTCTTGAGCCACAAGCCGAAGTGGGGCTGGATGCAGAGGAAGGCCTCACACACGATGATAAATGTCGAGATATTGAGGATGAAATTCGGGGCCAGATCATGGAAATCCAGGCCGTAGTAAAACATGAGCCCCTGGACAAAGGGGGGGAGTGGGAAGCCCAGTCCGCGGAGGAAATGGGGATGAAATACTACCCTCTCATGGGGCCTGGGGGTGGGGATGAGCTCTCCCTCGTCGGGGAGCCGATGCACGATGTTGCTAGGCAAATATCCGACGCTGCGCAGCTTCTGGATGTGCCCCTCCGTGACGGAGGAGGCCATCCACTTGCCTCCCGCTCCGGACATAGTTGGAGAAGGTTGAGGTGAGATGTGCGGACTTGGGCGCTGGAGCTTGAGTTCGTAGAGATGGATAAGCCAAGGAGGAAGAAGGCGCATGTAAAAGGGTTGGATCTTTATCCCCTTATGGGCGGACGGAAACATGCGTCCCCACCGGCCTGATAAAACTCGCTTATCTCCCAAGCGCTGCAATTAATGGCGCGGTTGGGTTACCCATGTCCGTATTGATGGGAATCCCGGAATAAGGGGAGCACGATCTCTGCTTCGACAAGACGTGCCAAGGAAACAGCTTCGCTAAACACGCTGAGGTGGTACAATAAAAACGATTCAAGTAAAGGCTTGGTAGTGGTGTGATGTCACGCCACCAAATACGTCAGCAGATTGAACTTGTGTAAATATTATTCTCTCTACGGTGGTGCGTGGAATTTATTTTGCAGAGCCAGACACTATCCTGGTGTTCACAATCTTCCATAAATTATTCGGAGGAGGAACCCGCCTTGCAATGCCGAAGACAATATGTGCGCCGGACTTGTTGTCATTGAAGCCTGGTTCAGGGGCTACTGAGGGAGTCCTGGACTAGGGGGTGTCCGGATAGCCGAACTACCATCATCGGCCGGACTCCAAGACTATGAAGATACAAGATTGAAGACTTCGTCCCGTGTCCGGATGGGACTTTCCTTGGCGTGGAGGGCAAGCTTGGCGATACGGATATGTAGATCTCCTACCATTGTAACCGACTCTGTGTAACCCTAGCCCTCTCTGGTGTCTATATAAACCGGATGGCTTTAGTCCGTAGGACGAACAACAATCATACCATAGGCTAGCTTCTAGGGTTTAGCCTCCTTGATCTCGTGGTAGATGTACTCTTGTAACACACATCATCAATATTAATCAAGCAGGACATGGGGTTTTACCTCCATCAAGAGGGCCCGAACCTGGGTAAAACATCGTGTCCCTTGTCTCCTGTTACCATCCGCCTAGACGCACAGTTCGGGACCCCCTACCCGAGATCCGCCGGTTTTGACACCGACAGTAGCCCTTTCTGCATTAAAATAAAAATACCTCACTATAAACAGAAGAAGGCAATAGATGACATACACCTATCCTGCTTTGTATGCAATCGGTGTTGAGCACAATCCAACTTACAAACCTCAGAAAAGATTCATCTTTTTTTGAATGTATATCACGGTTATGCCATACATATGTAGTTTTATATCAAGAAACAGCAAGAAGAGAACTTTGTCAATTTTGGTTGAATTCCAATTGCAACTTGGACTACAAGGCTGAACATTTTTTTCTTTTGAAAAGGGGGAAAACCTCGACCTCTGCAAGTCTGAACATGGACATGAGAAACTCAAAATTGCAAAAGGAGAGACTCAATGCAAACACACCTTTCCCAACACGAGGATCAATTTCTTGTAGATTTCAGCAGATTTTTAACACTATAAACCTTGCTTTCAGTTCATCAACTTCTTTCGATCACATATAGAACAGGCATACGAGCTATGAGAGACTCGACGCAAACACACCTATACGTTCAACTCCAGTATGCCATGTTCGAGTCTTCTTGGCTAGAGCTACACGTGAAGTGACCAGGACTAGGACTGGATCAACTGTCTTCTTGGCTAGAGCTACACGTGAAGCTGCGTCCTGACCGTGAAGGTCCAAGACTTACAGTGTAAATCCCCTAGAAATTATAGTCCATATTAGCACAAGAATTGACAAAGAAAAGTACCAGAGATTTAAACTGCGGTGGATGGCGCGGTGG
>NC_057795.1:557255162-557255728 GCF_018294505.1 Triticum aestivum | reverse complement strand
CCATGGTGGCCGGGAGGGCCGCGGGGAGGGGCCGGCGCTGCGGCCTGGAACAGTGGAGGGGCGGGCGCATGGGGAGGGTTGCGGTGGCGGGGAGGGGCGGGGGAGGGCTGCGGTGGTGGGAAGGGGCGGGGGAGGGCTGCGGTGGCAGGAAGGGGCGGGCCAGCAACGATGCTGGGCAGCGTCGGGAACGCTGGGCTGGGGCGCGCGGGTGCGGTGGTGGTAGGTGAGGTGGACCTGGATCCTCTAACATTAAGGAGGAAAGTTAGAGAAGCTACAATGCCCTAACTTTCCTTCTTTCAATCCATATGATTAAGGCTAAAATGATTTAAATTAACCTGCACATTGCAGATTTAATGTGTACATTCATAATCACTACATAGAAACAATTTTATGGTGAAATGAAATTAATTATAAATTATGTATATCTACAGTAAATATCAATAGTCAACAATCTGCTAAACGTCTCTAACATTCCTTCTTCATTTTACACTAGTATTGCACTGTAGCACCGTGACATTGCTTCTTAAAGTTAGAGGATTCGGCTCAGGGTGAGGTGGGGAGAGAGA
>NC_057795.1:557201593-557254886 GCF_018294505.1 Triticum aestivum | reverse complement strand
GAGAGAGAGAGGGGGGTGGGGCTGGGCTGGGAGAGAGAGGGGAGAGAGAGGGTGGGGCCGGGTTGGGAGAGAGAGGGGAGAGAGAGGAGGGTGGGGCCGGGCTGGGAGAGAGGGGAGGAGATTTTTTTTTGAGAAGAAGAGAGGGGAGGAGATAGTCCCACCTCTTTGCCATCAGCCAGCAGATGGCAAAGGCCCACATCTTTACCATCAGCCAGCGGATGGCAAAGCCCCACCTCTTTGCCATGAGCTAGCTGATGGCAAAGAATCTTTGTCGGTGGCTGGCAGATGGCAAAGTGGTGGGGCTAGTGGGCCGTTACAGCGTCGTTATCCACTGGGCCCCACCCACTTCTTTGCCATCTGCCAGCAGACGGAAAAGATTATTTTCCATCTGCTGGCAGACGGCAAAGAGTTGGGTTGATAGGCCGTTACAGCACTGGACCCCACCCACCTCTTTGCCATCTGCCAGCGGATGGCAAAGATTCTTTGCTATCGGCTGGCGGATGGCAAAGAACTAGCTGATGGCAACCAGGTTTTTTCCCATCTGTCAGTTCTTTGCCATCTGTTTTTTGTAAGCAGATGGCAAAGACGTTCTTTGCCATCCACTGGCGGACGACAAAGAGCTGACTGATGGCAAATTCCATGTTTCCAGTAGTGAATGCTATGGTTAGAATTTATTCTTAATACTTTTCTCGTAGTTGCGGATGCTTGCGAGAGGGTTAATCATAAGTAGAAGGTTTTTTCAAGTAAGAACAACACCTAAACACCGGTCGACCCACATATCAAATTATCAAAGTAACGAATACGAATTAAGCCAACATGAAGAAAGTGACTAGATGAAATTCCCGTATACCCTCAAGAACACTTTGCTTATCATAAGAGACTGTTTTGGCCCGTCCTTTGCCTCAAAAGGATTGGGCTACCTTGCTGCACTTTTGTTACTACTATCATTACTTGCTCGTTACAAATTATCTTGCTATCAAACTACTCCGCTACTTAGAATTTTAGCACTTGCAGACATTACCTTGCTAAAAACCACTTGTCATTTACTTCTGCTCCTTGTTGGGTTCGACACTCTTACTTACCGAAAAGGATACAATTGACCTCATATACTTATTGGTCATTGATGACCCATAAGTATAGCGGATCTATCGTAGTCCTTTCGATAAGTAAGAGTGTCGAACCCAACGAGGAGCAGAAGGAAATGACAAGCGGTTTTCAGTAAGGTATTCTCTGCACGCACTGAAATTGTCGCTAAAAGATAGTTTTGTGATAAGGTAATTCATAACGGGTAACAAATAACAAAAATAAATAAGGTGCAGCAAGGTGGCCCAATCCCTTTTGTAGCAAAGGACAGGCCTGGACAAATTCTTATACGAAGGAAAACGCTCCCGAGGACACATGGGAATTATCATCAAGCTAGTTTTCATCACGCTCATATGATTCACGTTCGTTACTTTGATAATCTGATATGTGGGCAGACCAGTGCTTGGGTGCTGCCCTTCCTTGGACAAGCATCCCACTTATGATTAACTACTCTCGCAAGCATCCGCAAGTACGAAAGAATAATTAAGGTAAACCTAACCATAGCATGAAACATATGGATCCAAATCCTCCCTTTACGAAGCAACGCATAAACTAGGGTTTAAGGTTATGTCACTCTAGCTACCTAGCATCTACTTATTACTTCCCAATGCCCTTCTCTAGGACGAAACAATGGTGAGGTGTCATGTAGTTGAAGTTCACATAACACCACTAGAGGAACGACAACATACATCTCATCAAAATATCGAACGAATACCAAATTCACATGACTACTTATAGCAAGACTTCTCCTAATTCCTTAGGAACAAACGTAACTACTCACAAATCATATTCATGTTCATAATCAGAGGGGTATTAATATGCATATAGGATCTGAACATATGATCTTCCACCGAATAAACCAACTAGCATCAACTACAAGGAGTAATCAACACTACTAGCAAGCCACATGTACCAATCTGAGGCTTTGAGACAAAGATCGGATACAAGAGATGAACTAGGGTTTGAGAGGAGATGGTGCTGGTGAAGATGTTCATGGAGATTGACCCCCTCCCGATGAGAGGATCGATGGTGATGACGATGGTGACGATTTCCCCGGCCGAACAGCTCTACCGGAGCCCTAGATTGGTTCCGCCAGGGTTCCGCCTCGTGGCGGCAGTGTTTCGTCCCGAAAGCTTGCTTCTTATTTTTCCCAGGGCCAAAGACTTCATATATCCAAAGATGGGCACCGGAGGCCTGCTAGGTGGCCCACGAGGTAGGGGGGCGCGCCCCCACCCTCGTGGACGGTGGGTGGCCCCCCTATGGTATTTTCTTCGCTCAGTATTTTTTATTAATTCCAAAAATAATATCCCTGGAGTTTCAGGACTTTTGCAGTTGTGCAGAATAGGTCTCTAATTCTTTCTCCTTTTCTAGCCCAGAATTCCAGCTGCCGGCATTCTCCCTCTTCATGTAAACCTTGTAAAATAAGAGAGAATTGGCATAAGTATTGTGACATAACGTGTAATAACAACCCATAATGCTATAAATATCGATACAAAAGCATGATGCAAAATGGACGTATCAGTCATCAAGGCTATTTTATGGCGCCGTTACCAGGGAGTGAAGCGCTCTTGGTAAGTGGAAATTGGTAAGGAAACATTATTACTATGTGCTGAAATGTATTGTCACTTGCTACTATGGAGAACAATCCTTTGAGGGGTTTGTTCGGGGTATCTTCACCTCGACCGGAACCACAATTAGTTACCCCTCAACCTACTGCGGCTACTAAAAATATTGAGTATGAAATTCCTTCGGGTATGTTAGAACAACTGCTAGCTAATCCTTATGCAGGAGATGGAAGCGAACATCCTGATATGCACTTGATATATGTGGATGAAATTTGTGGATTGTTTATGCTTGTATGTTTGCCCAGAGATGAAGCTAAGAAGAAGGTTTTCCGTTTATCTTTGAAGGGAAAAGCATTGACATGGTATAGGCTATGCGATGATATTGGATCTTGGAACTGGAACCGTTTGAAATTGGAATTTCATCAAAAAATTATCCTATGCATCTAGTTCATCGTGATCGGAATTATATATATAATTTTTGGCCTCGTGAAGGAAAAGTATCGCTCTAGCTTGGGGGAGGCTTAGGTTAATGTTATATTCATGCCCCAATCCTGAGCTCTCAAGAGAAATTATTATTCAAAAATTTTATGCTCGGCTTTCTCGTAATGATCAATCCATGCTCGATACTTCTTGTACTAGTTTTTTATGAAGAAGACTATTGAATTCTGGTGGGATCTTTTAGAAAGAATTAAATGCAACTCTGAAGATTGGGAACTCGAGAAGGTAAAGAGTCAGGTATTGAACCTAAGTTTGATTGTCTTAAATCTTTTATGAATACCGATGCTTTTGAAAACTTTAGCACTAGATATGGACTTGACACTGAGATAGTAGCTTCCTTCTATGAATCTTTTGCTACTCATGTTGATCTCCCTAATAAGTCGTTTAAATATCATCCACCAATTAAAGAATAAGTAAAAGAATTGGTGAAAAGCTAAAGAATAAACTATCATTTACAATGTTGATCCAGTTGTTCCCACTGCTTATATTGAAAAACCACCTTTCCCTGTTAGGATGAAGGAACATGCTAAAGCTTCAACCGTGGTGAACAAAAGTTATGTTAGAACACCCAAACCATCTGAACAAATCAAAGTTAAACCTAGCTAGTGTTTCTATGGTTAAAGATCTCTTAGTCGATAATATTGATGGGCGTGTTATTTACTTCTGTGATGAAGCTTCTAGAATTGCCAAACCTCATAAAAAGGATAAACATAGACCAGTTGTTGGCATGCATGTTGTCTCAGTTAAGATAAGAGCTCACTGTTATCATGGGTTATGTGACCTCTGTGCTAGTGTGAGTGCTATTCCTTTTCCTTATATAAAGAAATTAAGGATGAAATAGCAACTGCTGAAATAGAAGGCATAGATGTCACTATTAAAATTGCTAATAGAGATACTATATCACCAATTGGGATTCTTAGAGATGTTGAAGTCTTGTGTGGAAAACTAAAATACCCTACTGATTTTCTTGTTCTTAGCTCCCCACAAGATGACTTTTGTCCTATTATTTTTGGTAGACCGTTCTTGAAGACCGTCAATTGCATAATAGATTGTGAGAAACAAACTGTCGGTGTTAGCTTTGGTGATGAATCTCATGAATTTAATTTTTCCAAGTTTAGTAGACAACCTCATAAGAAAGATTTGCCTAGTATGGATGAAATTATTGGTCTTGCTTCTATTGTTGTACCTCCTACTGATCCTTTGGAACAATACTTGCTAGACCATGAAAATGATTTGCATATGCGTGAAAGAAATAAAATAGATATTATCTTTTTCGAACAACAACCTATGCTTAAACACAATTTGCCTATTGAAACTCTAGGAGGTCCTCCTTGAGGGAGTCCTGGATTAGGGGGTCCACGGACAGCCGGACTGTTGGACTATGAAGATACAAGATTGAAGACTTCGTCCCGTGTCCGGGTAGGACTCTCCTTTGCATGGAAGGCCAGTTGGCAATTCGGATATCTAGATCTCCTTCTTTGTAACCGACTCTGTGTAACCGTAGCCCCCTCCGCTGTCTATATAAACTAGAGGGTTTAGTCCGTAGGACAAGAACATTCATAATCATAGGCTAGCTTCTAGGGTTTAGCCTCTACGATCTCGTGGTAGATCAACTCTTTTAATACTCATATCATTAAGATCAATCAAGCAGGAAGTAGGGTATTACCTCCATCGAGAGGGCCCGAACCTGGGTAAACATTGTGTCCCCCGCCTCCTGTTACCATTAGCCTTAGACGCACAGTTCGGGACCCTCTACCTGAGATCCGCGGGTTTTGACACCGACATTGGTGCTTTCATTGAGAGTTCCACTGTGCCCTCATGATAAGGCTTAATGGCTCCTTCAACCATCTACAATGATGCGATCCAGGGTGAGGTTTTCCTCCCCCGAAATATCTTCGTATTCGGCAGCTTCGTACTGCGGGCCAACTCAATTGGCCATCTGGAGCAGATCGGTAGCTACGCCCCTGGCCGTCAGGTCAGGTTTGGAAGCCTGAACTACACCGCCGACACCTGCGGAGATTTGATCTTTGACGGATTCGAGCCCATGGCAGGTGCGCTAAACAGCCATGATGAGCATGACTTAGATCTGCCATCGGACGGGTTCAGGAGATCACACCTGCGGTTGCCCCGGATTTTGATCTGGAGCAGATCGTGCCATCGGAGGACGGGTTGATGGACCCCCCCCCCCCATGGAGGTCGCACACTCATCGGTGCTAGAGCCAAACACAGACTTCACCTCCAAAGAGATCTGTGTCATCGGACCCTCGGACTCGTCTTCGGCCATAGGTTCCAAACCACGCGCGTCCATGCCTATCGGATCTGATTGGGCACCGAACATGGAATTTACCTCCGTGGATATCTTTCAGCAATCACCCTTGGGCGACGTGCTAAATTCACTGAAATCCCTCTCCCTATCAGGAGACTCTTGGCCAAACTATATCCGGCTTGAGTGGGAAGTGGACAACGAAGAATTTCGTTTCCGACCCACCACCCACTTGGCAGCCACTGTCGATGACTTAACCGACATGCTTGACTTCGACTCCGAAGACATCGACGGTATGGACGACGATGCTGGAGAGGAACAAGAACCACCACCCACGGGGTGCTGGACAACCACCTCATCATATGATATATACATGGTGGATACACCCAAAGAAAACAACGGCGAGGAACGGAAGGATGCATCGGAGGATAATCCCCTCGAGAAGCAACCAAAGCAACGATGTAGGCACCGCTCTAAATCCCGCCACAGTAAAAACAGCGATAACAGCGCAAGAAGAAATAATACCCCGGTCGACTCCAAAGGAAACGGTGACCCCATGGACCCAGCAATGGAGCAGGATGAGCCAGGGGATGGTGAACATATTCCGGGGCCGTTGTCCGATCATAACGATGGCGGAGGTAAAACTCATAAACCTGTCTTCGGAGAGGAAAACAGTCCGGGCGGCGATGCACTCATCATCCCGGAAAAACACTTGGAACAAGAGAACCTCCATAGAAGGCTTATTGCCACCGCGAGGAGCTTGAAGAAGCAGAAGCAAAGGCTTAAGGCCATGCAGGATACGCTCAACCGCACATGCAACAAAGTGCTTGACACTGAAGAAAAATATGGTGGCGATCGCCACACAAAGAGCTACCCAAAGCACAAGCTGCTGCCCGAATTCAACGACGAGGCTATGGGGCCCATTCAGCCGAAAAATAAAACGGCCGATCAGCCGGACCGACCACCCCGTGGCCACGACAGGGCGGATAATGACGCCGCATATAAGTCAGCACACGATTTACGTGAGCACCTGGACAAAAAGCCAGTATGGCCAGGTCCATCTATGGATCTAGGAAGCGTGCTCCGGCACAGGATCATGGCCGCACAAACGACTATACTAACCAAATAACAGCTCGGAATCAAAATCGAACACTACAACCGTCAGAAGAATGCCATGACACATCCAAATACAGGGGTGTCGCGCACCCCCTGTGCTTCACCGATGAGGTGCTAGATCATGAATTTCCAGACGGATTCAAACCCGTGAACATAGAGGCATACGACGGAACGACAGACCCTGGGGTCTGGATTGAGGACTTTATCCTTCACATCCACATGGCTCGCGGAGATGATCTCCACGCCATCAAATACCTGCCCCTCAAGTTGAAAGGACCAGCTCGGCACTGGTTGAAAAGCCTCCCCGAAAACTCAATTGGAAGTTGGGAAGAACATGAGGATGCTTTTAGTGCTAATTTTCAAGGGACCTATGTCCGACCTCCGGATGCAGACGATTTAAGTCACATAATTCAACAACCCGGAGAGTCAGCCCGAAAGCTTTGGAACAGATTTCTCACTAAGAAGTCGACTGCCCGGATGCCGAAGCCTTAGCAGCTTTCAAGCATAGTGTCCGAGACGAATGGCCCGCCAGACACCTTGGCCAGGAAAAGCAAAGGACAATGGCAGCCCTAACAAACCTTATGACCCACTTCTGCGTGGGCGAGGACAGTTGGTTGGCCCGTAGCGGCACCAGCGACCCAGGCACTTCCGAAACCAGGGATGGCGACGGGAAGCCGCGACTCAGTAAAAACAAGCGTCGAAACAATGCAGACATCCGAGACAACACGGCGGTCAACGCTGGATTCAGGGGCTCTCGACCCGATCAACGGAAAAAGCCATTTAAAGGCAGCAGAGATGGACCGTCTAGCCTAAACAAGATTCTAGACAGATTATGTCACATTCATGGCACCCCTGAAAAACCTTCAAATCATTACCAACAGAGAATGCTGGGTCTTCAAGCAGGTCGGCAAACTAAACGCCGAACACAAGGGGAGGGAGACACCAAGTGAAGACGACGATGAGCCTCGCCAGCCGAACACTAGGGGACAGAAAAAATTTCCACCAGAGGTCAAAATAGTGAACATGATTTACGCAACTCACATACCAAAGTGGAGACGCAAACATGCACTCTGAGACGTATACGATGTAGAGCCCGTTATCCCCAAGTTTAACCCCTGGTCGGCCTGCCCGATCACTTTTGATCGCAGGGATCATCCGACTAGTATCCGACATGGAGGATCGGCTGCCTTGGTGCTCGACCCAACAATTGACGGATACCATCTCACCCGAGTCCTTCTGTATGGCGGCAGTAGTCTTAATCTGATATATCAGGAAACTATACGCAAAATGGGGATAGACCCGTCAAGAATCAGCAAAAGCAATACTACCTTTAAAGGAGTAATACCATGTGTAGAGGCCCGCTCCACGGGCTCTCTAGTACTAGAGGTTGTATTCGGTTCTCCCGACAACTTCCGAAGTGAGGAAATAATCTTTGACATCGCTCCATTCTGAAGCGGTTATTACGCACTACTCAGAAGAACGGCCTTTGCTCGTTTCAATGCAGTACCTCATTACGCTTATCTTAAACTTAAGATGCCCGGTCCACGTGGCGTAATCACAATTAGCGGAAATATAGAGCGTTCCTTACGTGTGGAAGAATATGTGGCGGCTCTAGCAGTCGAACACTGAACGGCCTCTCCAGCTAGAATAAATGATCGGTTGTCAAGACCGCGGACACGATTAGATAAGTCCGGTGCACCACCAGTTGTAGCAGCCCAGATAAACCTGAGCTTGGGTCGATGGATATACCCCCAATAGGTGGTGCTAGGGGTTGCCCGCATGTAGAAAGGCCCATAGTTCGGCTTGACCATGTTAATACAATAATAGATTGCATTTTCATGGTTCATTAAGAATAACCAACTTTTCGCACGAAGTCTTTCACCTGGGTTTTTCTTTTTTATAGATGATCATCATGCTACACCCTTCCAGGAGACGGCACAACAGAGACAAAGGCGCAGACGTGCAGCAGGGCCCCGCTCAAAGGTTTCTTTTTAGATTAAGACCCTGTATAAACCTTTTTTAATGTCTCTTGTTGCTTCACACCATCCTAGCACTCAACATGACTGAGAGGGATGCTGGCGTTATTGGCATTTCGTCACGCCAGACTAATACATGTACCTAGAAATTCAGGGCTCATTATCGAGGGCGTTACTCAGCCCAGTATATGTTGTAAAGTCTGAATACCTTAGGGAGTGTTCGGCGTCGCGAGTTTGGCCTTATATGGATCAGCTCCAAATCATGTCTCGGGTCAATAGTTGGTTTCGCCCGGCTCCCGTGTTTTGCTACCTTACGTCCTGCTCTATCGGCTAAGGTGGCACCAGGAGAACTACTGCGATTGTGCCCTGGTTAATCTGGATGAGCACCTCCATAGAGAAAGCCAAAAACTAACTGTCATGATAAAGCGCGAGACTGGTCAACCACTCGATGACTCAGTAGAATCTTTGCGAATCCTCCGCACTAACGAAGGACCGGTTTCCCGGTCATGTATGTATGAGCACCGTATTCGGATGAATGCGGAAGTACCAGGGGCTATATAGTAGCCCCACCATCAAACTCCTATGGCTAAGTGAAAGTGTTAAAGCTATATAGTCTGATTGCCTTGTTCGCTGCGCTATCACCTCCTTAATGGACCAAGACGTTGGATCAAGTGTGATTACGCGCTTTTCCGAACACCCCCGCATTATATGCCTAGGGGCTGATGCCAACGACTGCAAACTTTCAGGTTATATACATACATAAATGGCCGCATAGGAGGCACTATAATACTTTCAGGCAAAAGTATAAGCACTGCCCTTATAATCAAAAAAGCATTGTTTTTACAATTCAGATACATGTCACTCGAACATGGTACTCTTCGAGCACTGGGCCTCTATTAAACGGGTGCCTTCTAGGACTTCTTCAAAATAGTGCTCGGGCGAGCCCTAGCCTCCGGCCGGACCCCGGGTTGCAATAGCGGTGGCCTCCATCCCTGCCCAATATGTCTTAACACGGGCAAGAGCCATCCGCGCACCCTCTATGACACCGACCTCTTTATAGCGCCAATATGCGGCACAGCACAAAGGAATCATTGCACTAAACCAAAATAACTATCCGGCCCTGGTCCCTTCGGCCAAAGATGATCCACGACAGACCTCATGGCAAGCCCGGACAACCTATGGAGCTCGGCCCACTCGGCCATTTGTTCATTTAACAGCAGTGGACGCTTTGCAGCACTGAACTGCGACCAGAACAACCTTTCCACCTCATGATCTTTCTGATCTTTGAAATACTCAGTCGCATCAGCAGCACTCTTTGCCAAGTCCAAGTATGCATCTGCAGCACTCCATAATTGATCCAGAGGGGCATACTTTGGATCTTCGAACTTCTCCACAACAAAAAGGGCTTCCCAACCGTGATATCTCCAGCTTGACGAAGCTCCTCCCTTGTCGCTCTGATTTTAGAGCGAATTTCCTTGGCTGCTTCCAAGGCCTTCTTTAGGTCAGCCGCTTTCGCTTGGCTTTCCTTTTCGAGGAGCTCATATCGGCCGGCGGCATCTTTCAGCTCAACAGCCATCTTGGCTATTTTGTCTTCGCTCTGGCGATGAGCAGCCTGATCGGTACTTAACTCTTCGGCCGCCTTTAGGGTGGCCGCATCACTTCTCCTGGCTTGTTCCTTGGCTCGGGCAAGTTCCGCCCGAAGGGTCTTGTCAGGACCCCGACTCGATGTCACATCGATCTAGCCGGTAACACCTCATATCACTTTGCGGCCTCACGCACGGTATCCCCACGGGTGTCGTCTTACCTTTTCCCGGGACCGTTTGCGCCTTTTGGCTCACGTATATGATAGTGTCGCTAGCATCCATATGATAAGGAGCCCGGGCTGACATGACTAGTCATAAATCCAAAGTGGCACAGACTTACAGGGACAGGCATCCATGACCCAGCTTCGAACGTGTCGGTCATCAGCAAGTGGGTCCGGGCTGTAGCACTGGGATAGCAGGACTCCGGTAAACCAGGCTGTAGCGGGCTAACAGGACTCCGGTACTCAAAGCGTGACATTTCCCCGAAGGGACAGACACAGGAACGAAGAAGGACACATGCCGGCCAGCCTAAGTGTTCCGGAGCAGTAGCAAGCTACCAGGGCTCAGTGGAAGCACTAGGAGACATTTCCCGGTAAGAAAGGCTACTAAGAATAAACAACTAGATAGTCAGATCCCACACATAGCACTACACATTACACGTACGCATAACATGCAAGTATGTGCTGTACAACATGGCATCACAGCATAACTCAACAATTATATAGATAAAGGCTCAAAAGAGCCATCATAGCATTTATTGCAAACAGGGTCACAAGACCCGTCATACAGAGCATACAAGCAACAAGCGGAAGCATTACATGTCTGGGTACAGACATCTACAAATGAAAAAGGCTGAAGAGCCTGACTATCTACAACATCCGATCAAGATCGTAGCTGAGGTACTAGCTACTAGTCGAAGTCCACAAGAACACTAGTAAGACCGAAGTCTCCGCTGCAAAAACATAAATAAAGCAACATGAGTACAAAGGTACTCAGCAAGACTTACATCAGATCCTATCATACATGCATCTGTATCAAGAGGTAATGTGGGGTTTAGTTGCAGCAAGCCAGCTTTGACTCTGTGGCTATCCTGTTCTACGACTACCAGAAACTCTGGAGGTGAAACAACGTACACGAGTCCACTAATCACCACACAATACACTACTATGGACTCATCCCCGTCTCCCTACGAGAAGGCCATCCATAGCAGTCACACTTGTCTTGAGCATTTTATAGGATCCACTCCAAGTTGTCTATGTACCATGTAAGCATCCAAGAAGTCCATAACCGCGGACCCGGCTATTCGAATAGATCATGTTAACAATGCAGGGGTGTACTTCTTCACACACGCTCTCGCCAATTACCGCCATGTACACGTCATGTATCTCGGCAACCTTCAAGCGGAAGCCTGGCGAGGGTGTCGGCCACGACCTGACTAACCACACAAGACTCTAGTCCAGGTTTATCGCCTATTCGGGTTCCATCCGCAAGGAGATCCGGCCGGGGTTTCACTCACGGCCCCAAACGATGTGTGCAGGGTTCCCAAGCCCACCTCGCCGGATGGATCTACGCTTGGTACACCGTGCCACTGGTGCCTAGTCTGTCCCAAGCCCACCTGGCCGGGTGCCACTTGGTAGACTACTAACACTACCTACAAACACCAGAAACAAGTTGCGACTCCTGGACAGAGATCAAGTTGATTAATAAGTCGAGAGGGCTTGGAGCGCCCGGAGCCCAATGTGTGGTAGTATCGAGTCATTGGACAACATACATAGAACTCAGTGCTTAAGGACGGTTCCAGTGAGACAACCCACCATGTACTCCTACATGGCCTCTCACCGCTACCTTTACCAAATCGTGTTCACACACACTTCATTCTCAGCATCAGAACATATTGTAACACTCCAATTCATTCCCAATGAATCAGACCTGACACAACTCTAAGCAATAGCAGGCATAGCATGGTAGGAACACATCAGTGGCTTCAATCAACTCCTACACATGCTAGTGGGTTTCAACTATTTACTGTGGCAATGACAGGTCATGCAGAGGAATGGGTTCAACTACCGCAGCACAAAGTAGCAGATGAATCGTTGTTGTCCTAATGCAATAACTGAGAGCAGGAGCGAGAGAATAGGGTTTTATCGAAATGAACAAGGGGGTTTGCTTGCCTGGTAAAACAACAGAGGAGGCACTGCTTCACAGACAGGTACTCTGGAACGACTCCGGAGTAGGACCTATCGAGAAGGAACGGTGCCGGCAATCAATACACAATCGTATGCAACAATATGATGCATGAACATGGCATGTAGATGTGGTGCTGTTGAGCTAATGCAACTAGTAAACATTTGGTTTGAAGTCCATTTGAACCAAAGGTTCAAATGTATTACTAAATTAAGTCTCTTAATAGGCCATAATGTGTTTCCTCATATTCAGCATGTATAAGTTGGTTTGTCATGCATGAAACTAGTACAGATGGAAAGGTTGCATTTTTCTGATAATTTTTCATATATAAATTATTTAAATCTGAGCTACGGTTGAATTGATATGAATTTTTGAAGTTTAAATCAATTTCTGGATTTTCTGAATTATTTTAATTCCAGAAAATGTATAATTGCGTCAGCATGACGTCATCATTGCATCAGCGGGTCAACGCGGCTGTCCAGGTCAAATCTGACGTGTGGGACCCACACGTTAGTGACAGGGGGGTTAACAGGGGTTAATTTAATTTAATTAAAAGGTTAGGGTGGGGTCGGGCCCACTGGTCAGTGTCAGGATTAATTAACAGAGTTTATTAAATTTAAACTAATCCTAAACTAGAATTAGTCAGGGCCGGGCCCACATGTCATTGACCCAGGGGAGGTCAAACCCCCTGGTCAACCGGGGCTAATGCGCCGGCGTTTAGCCGCCGGCGACAGCAAACGCGGCGGAGGGGCTCGGGATCGCCGCTCCGGCGACCATTCGGGCGGCGGAGACCACCCACGCGAAACCCAGACTCGCGCGCGTCTAGGGGTTCATGCGGGAGGCTGCGGGGGCGGCGGAGCTCGCCGGAGCGGAGCTCGGGGCGGCGGCCGGAGTTCGGGCGCCGATGAAAACGGCGCCACCGTGCACGGGAGGATCAACGGGTAGCAACAACGCGTTCTGCAGGCTCCCACAAAACCAACGGGCATAAGCACGGGGCCGATTGGCCACCGGAGCCTCGTCGGCGACGAGTTCGTGCGGCGGTGTGCTTCGGGCATCATGGGAAGTGGTGCTACAACGAGTGCTAGGCCGTGGGGTTAGGGGGAAACGACGGAGGAGCTCACTGGGAGGTCGAAGCGCAGCTCAGTGGGCCTGGGGACGACCTAGACGGCGCGAATCGAAGACGAGGTCACCGGCGGCCGAAGGTTGAAGAAGAGCTCGAAGTCGACGCTGCAGGGCTTCCGGCAGGGCGTGGTTCGGTCAGGGGGTCGAGGACGACGTCGCGGAGCTCGTGGGCACAACCGAGGGGCGAGGGGGTGGCTGTGGCCGTGGTGGTTCTCGTCGGCGGCGGCGGCCGCGTTCGGTGGGAGTGAGGGGGAGCCAGAGGAAGGGATGAGCGAGAGGGAGGGGAAAAGGACCGGGGCGGCTGCGTGGCGACGTGCGGGGCATCGAGGGAGTCCGGGGAAGCAGGAGGTGGCCAGCAGGGGGGGAGGTGGCGCGCGCGCGTGCCGGCGAGCGTCGGGCACACGCCATTCCCCTGTCGGGGAGGAAGACGACAGAGGAGGGGGGGCCTGGTGGGCTGGGCCGCCTGTTGGCTGGGCCGGCCTGCTGCGGCTGGGCTGCACAGGGGAAGCCCCAGGTAAGCCCCTCCTTCTTTTATTTCTGTTTTTCTATTTTTTTCTGACATTTGTTTGATTTAATAAATATATTAAATCATTTAATTTTATTATGCCAATTTTTGTAGGGGCTAATGGTATTATTCCAGAGCTCTTTAACAAAAGGCACAATTTTTGGACCATATTTCATATATATAGAAATATCTTTCCAATGCAAATATTTATCGAATTAATCCAAATGGCCAAAATAAATGTCCATGAGCTCCTAAAAATATTGTTTTGATTTTTATCTCTGTCCAATATTTTCAGAGGGCAACATGAGCATTTTCTTGGACCCTTTTGGAGAAATTTTTATTTGGGTCATTTTCAAAATGATTCTGAGGGTTCCACCAATCCTCATTTCAAATTTAAATGAAATTTAAACATGATGCACAAATAGCTAGCTAGTCTAAGTCATACCAGACTAGGGATGTGACAACTCGCCCCCACTTGAAAGAATCTCGTCCCGAGATTCAGGGGTCGACGGAAGGAAAGCGGGGTACTCCAGTCGAAGACGATCTTCTCGCTCCCAAGTAGCCTCTCTCTCGGAATGATGAGACCACTGAACTTTGAGAAACTTGATGTTCTGACGTCGGGTAACACGCTCTGCTTGATCAAGAATGCGAACCGGGTACTCTCGGTATGTGAGGTTATCTTGGAGATCAAGCGTTTCGTGGTCCACTCCACGGATAGGATCCGAGAAGCAACGCCTGAGTTGAGAGACATGGAAGACATCATGAACTCGAGAAACATGTGGGGGTAGTTCCAATTGGTAGGCAACCTCTCCTCGTTTAGCGAGAATGCGAAAGGGACCAATGTAACGAGGAGCCAACTTGCCCTTGATACCGAAACGATGGTTACCCTTTAAAGGAGTAACCCGAAGGTAAGCTTGGTCGCCAATTTCATAAGTCATATCCTTATGATGACGATCGTACTGACTTTTCTGACGAGACTGGGCTGTTTTCAAATTCTCACGAATGATGCGAACTTGCTCTTCTGCCTCCTGGATCATGTCCGGTCCAAAGAATTGTCTTTCACCGGTTTCTGACCAGTTCAAAGGTGTTCGACATCTTCGTCCATAGAGAACCTCAAAAGGAGCTTTCTTGAGGCTGGATTGGTAGCTATTGTTATAAGCAAACTCGGCGAAAGGAAGACATTTCTCCTAATCCATACCGAATGAGATAATGCAAGCTCTGAGCATGTCTTCGAGAATTTGATTGACCCGTTCCACCTGACCACTCGACTGAGGGTGGAAAGCGGTACTGAAGGAAAGATGGGTTCCCATGGCAGTTTGGAAGCTCTCCCAAAAATGAGAAGTGAAAAGACTGCCACGGTCTGAATTGATCTCTAGTGGAACACCATGAAGTGACACTATTCGAGAAATATATAAGTCAGCAAGCTGACCAGCAGTGATACTTTCCCGAACAGGAAGGAAGTGAGCCACTTTGGAAAGACGATCAACGACTACGAAGATAGCGTTATTCCCTTTCCTGGTCCTGGGAAAGCCGGTGATGAAGTCCATACCAACTTTATCCCATTTCCATTCGGGAATAGCTAAAGGCTGAAGGGTGCCAGCAGGTCTTTGATGCTCTGCCTTAACGCGACGACAAACGTCACATTTAGCAATGAACTCAGCGATTTCTCTCTTCATCCTAGTCCACCAGAACCTCTGGCGTAGGTCCTGATACATCTTAGTGCTACCGGGATGAATCGTGAGAGGAGATTCATGCGCCTCCTTAAGAATCAATTGTCGCAGATGTTGATTCTTGGGAACCACCAAGCGATTCTCAAAGAAAACAACACCACGATCATCCATAGAGAAACATCCACCAACTCCCTTCTTAATGTTTCTCTTGATCCGGGAAATTCCTGTGTCTTGCTTTTGAGCTGCGATAATCTGATCCTTAAGATCAGGTTTCGCCACCAGGGTAGAAATAAAACCGCGAGGAGCTATGTGAAGATTAAGCTTACAGAATTCCTCATGGAGAAGTGGTTGGCCTTGCTGCAACATGAGATTGTTGCAATAGGATTTACGGCTTAGGGCATCAGCCATGACATTGGCTTTGCCTGGGGTGTAGGTAATCCCTAAATCATAATCTGTGATCAACTCCAACCAACGTCTTTGCCTAAGGTTTAGGTCTGGTTGGGTGAAGATATACTTGAGACTCTGGTGATCGGTGTAGATCTCGCAACGTTTACCAAGAAGGTAATGTCGCCAGGTCTTGAGTGCATAGACTACGGCTGCAAGCTCTAGATCATGTGTAGGATAATTATCCTCATGTGGATGCAACTGTCGAGATGCATAGGCAATCACATGACGATCCTGCATAAGAACGCAACCTAGTCCCTGTCGTGAGGCATCGCAGTAGATAATAAAGTCTTTAGCGAAATCCGGTGGCACAAGTATGGGAGCAGAAGTCAGGCGCCTTTTCAGTTCCTGAAAACTGTGTTCACACTGTGGGGACCACTCAAACCTTTTATCTTTCTTGAGAAGTTCCGTGAGGGGTTTGGCTACTTTGGAGAAGTTTTCAACAAAGCGGCGACAATAACTGGCTAGCCCAAGGAAACTCCTAACTTGTTTGACTGTTTCAGGTGGAGTCCAATCGAGAACAGCCTGAACTCTCTCGGGATTGACAGCAATGCCCTTACCAGAGATTACGTGGCCTAGATAGGTCACTTCTGGCAACCAAAATTCACACTTGGAGAACTTGGCATAAAGGCGATGCTCTCTAAGTTTTTCTAGCACAAGTCTAAGATGTTCGGCATGCTCTTCCTCGTTCTTCGAGTAGATAAGAATATCATCGAGGTAAACCACGACGAACTTATCTAAGTACTCCATGAAGATCGAATTCATCAAGCGGGAGAATGTGGCTGGGGCGTTGGTTAGGCCGAAGGACATGACGGTGTACTCGTACTGGCCATAACGAGTGACAAAAGCTGTTTTGGGAATGTCCCCGTTTCTGATCTTGATTTGATGGTAGCCTAATCTTAAATCCATCTTGGAGAAGACTGAGGATCCAGCGAGCTGATCATACAGGTCGTTGATCCTGGGGAGCGGATACTTGTTCTTTATCGTGACCAAATTAACGGGACGATAATCAACGACCATCCGGTCCGTACCGTCTTTCTTCTTGACAAAGAGGACGGGGCAAGCCCAAGGAGAAGAACTAGGACGGATGAAACCCTTTTGCAAGGACTCATCGAGTTGTTTCTTAAGCTCGGCTAGTTCTAAGGGTGCCATCTTGTAGGGTCTCCGGGAGATTGGAGCTGTTCCTGGGATAAGATCTATGACGAACTCTACATCTCTGTCAGGCGGAACACCTGGCAGTTCCTCTGGAAAGACATCCGGAAAGTCACGGACTACCGGGATATCTTCAAGGTCTGGAAGAGGGCTGGCATTAAGAGAATAGAGCTGACGCTTTGCAACTCTAGTGGAGACAATGGCTATCTTGCCAGATGGGTGTGTGAGCTGAACAGACCTGGTGAAACAATCAATCTTGGCATGATGAGCTGTCATCCAGTCCATACCCAAGATGATGTTAATGTCCGAAGACTTGAGAGATATCAAGGAGGCAAGGAATGCAAGTCTGTCCACAAGGATTTCATTGCCATAACTTATCCTAGAAGTTTGCCATTTGGATCCAGGAGTTTGAATAAGTAGTGGAGAGGGCATATCACAAAATGACATGTCGTGCAAGCGGGCATAGCTTTCAGAAATGAAGGAATGAGATGCTCCAGTATCGAACAAAACCGATGCTGGATGACTGTTGACAAGGAGTGTTCCAAGAACGACATCTGGATCATCATGAGCGTCTTTAGCTGAGACGTGATGCACACGTCCACGTGCAGTGGGGGCTGACTTGGCACTGATCATCTTGCGTGATGGCTTACCACGGCCAATAGACTGCTCGGGCTGGGGTGGAGCAACTCTGGACTGAGTGCAAATACGGGCGATGTGGCCTGGCTCTCCGCACTTGTAACAAATCTTGGAGGTAGGATGTGGACCTGCATTGAAAAGCGGTCCACCAATAGGCCTGGGTGGAGCATACTGCTGAGCTTGATGAGGTGCCACATAAGATGGCCTCGGTACATATTTGGGCGGAAGAGCAGAGTTTGGAACCCAAATCCGGCGCTTCTGAGAATTAGGACCGGAGGAAGATCCCAAAGCACGAGTGTGCTTACGAGACTCCTCGTAAGTGAGTTGAGCTGTCTCCGCATTAATGGCCTTGTTCACAAGGGCTTGGAATGTACCACAATGATGCAGATGGAGATCATGACGCAACTTGGGGTTGAGACCCTTCCGGAACCTAGCCTGCTTCTTGGCGTCCGTGGACACCTCTTCTGCAGCATAGCGGGCGAGGTTCTCAAACTCTCGGCTGTAAGCATCAACAGCCATTTTACCCTGGGTGAAGCTACAGAACTCTTCTCTCTTGCGATCAAGGAGGGCCTAGGGAATGTGATGCTCGCGAAAAGCCTCAACGAAATCCCTCCAGGTGGAAGTCTGGTCAGCGGGAAGCATAGCCTCATAGTTCTGCCACCAAAGACTAACAGGACCTTCCAGGTGGTATGTGGCATAGGTGACCTTGTCATCTTCAGCTACGCTCGCGGAACGCAGCTTATGAGTGATGCTACGGAGCCAGTCATCTGCATCGAGTGGCTCGATGGAATGATGAAAAGTAGGTGGGTGCAAGCGAATGAAATCATGAATGGTAGCAGACCCTTTGAACTGATGTGCGGTGTTCTCCTCGATACGTGCCAACAAACGGTTAGACTCACGCTTGTTCCTCTCCATCTCTAGCATGAACTCTGTCAACCAAGGCGGGTCGGGAGGATCCTCATCCCTACCATCTCCGTGGTTCTGGCTACGAACAACAGAACTTGATGACATCCTGGTGAAACGAAACCAGCGACGAAATCAGCATCAACTATGGACTGTAGAATGTAGGACAAGGGATTAGTATCACTCGAACTCGTAGGGAAATTCCGGCAGCATAACGGCAGTAAAATGCTCAGATTGAGACATCCTACTAAAAATGGGGTAGTACAACAACTCAACATCACCACTCAAGGTTCTGGGATAGTACTAAACAGACTACACCGGAAATACTCAAAACTGGGTATGACTCTGATCAACCAGTCCTATGGGACTACGGAGTAGTAACACGTGATCCTGATAGACGGAAGAGAAAGCCTAGTTCCTTAACCCCGTCGGAAAGATAGGACGACTCAGATCAGAAGGTCATGAGGTATAAGGAGTAAAAGAGCCTTACGTTCCTTCCCACAATCAATTCCCTTACATAACTAAAGAATTTCTAGACTCAACTTCGACCAGAATGGCTTGGTAATCCTACAGGCGGTCAAGCTCTGATACCAACGCTGTCAGGACCCCGACTCGATGTCACATCGATCTAGCCGGTAACACCTCATATCACTTTGCGGCCTCACGCACGGTATCCCCATGGGTGTCGTCTTACCTTTTCCCGGGACCGTTTGCGCCTTTTGGCTCACGTATATGATAGTGTCGCTAGCATCCATATGATAAGGAGCCCGGGCTGACATGACTAGTCGTAAATCCAAAGTGGCACAGACTTACAGGGACAGGCATCCATGACCCAGCTTCGAACGTGTCGGTCATCAGCAAGTGGGTCCGGGCTGTAGCACTGGGCTAGCAGGACTCCGGTAAACCGGGCTGTAGCGGGCTAACAGGACTCCGGTACTCAAAGCGTGACATTTCCCCGAAGGGACAGACACAGGAACGAAGAAGGACACATGCCGGCCAGCCTAAGTGTTCCGGAGCAGTAGCAAGCTACCAGGGCTCAGTGGAAGCACTAGGAGACATTTCTCGGTAAGAAAGGCTACTAAGAATAAACAACTAGATAGTCAGATCCCACACATAGCACTACACATTACACGTACGCATAACATGCAAGTATGTGCTGTACAACATGGCATCACAGCATAACTCAACAATTATATAGATAAAGGCTCAAAAGAGCCATCATAGCATTTATTGCAAACAGGGTCACAAGACCCGTCATACAGAGCATACAAGCAACAAGCGGAAGCATTACATGTCTGGGTACAGACATCTACAAATGAAAAAGGCTGAAGAGCCTGACTATCTACAACATCCGATCAAGATCGTAGCTGAGGTACTAGCTACTAGTCGAAGTCCACAAGAACACTAGTAAGACCGAAGTCTCCGCTGCAAAAACATAAATAAAGCAACATGAGTACAAAGGTACTCAGCAAGACTTACATCAGATCCTATCATACATGCATCTGTATCAAGAGGTAATGTGGGGTTTAGTTGCAGCAAGCCAGCTTTGACTCTGTGGCTATCTTGTTCTACGACTACCAGAAACTCTGGAGGTGAAACAACGTACACGAGTCCACTAATCACCACACAATACACTACTATGGACTCATCCCCGTCTCCCTACGAGAAGGCCATCCATAGCAGTCACACTTGTCTTGAGCATTTTATAGGATCCACTCCAAGTTGTCTATGTACCATGTAAGCATCCAAGAAGTCCATAACCGCGGACCCGGCTATTCGAATAGATCATGTTAACAATGCAGGGGTGTACTTCTTCACACACGCTCTCGCCAATTACCGCCATGTACACGTCATGTATCTCGGCAACCTTCAAGCGGAAGCCTGGCGAGGGTGTCGGCCACGACCTGACTAACCACACAAGACTCTAGTCCAGGTTTATCGCCTATTCGGGTTCCATCCGCAAGGAGATCCGGCCGGGGT
Source organism: Triticum aestivum (assembly GCF_018294505.1). Taxonomy (NCBI): domain Eukaryota; kingdom Viridiplantae; phylum Streptophyta; class Magnoliopsida; order Poales; family Poaceae; genus Triticum; species Triticum aestivum. The sequence continues at coordinate 557,234,206 of NC_057795.1, read as the reverse complement.
TTCACTCACGGCCCCAAACGATGTGTGCAGGGTTCCCAAGCCCACCTCGCCGGATGGATCTACGCTTGGTACACCGTGCCACTGGTGCCTAGTCTGTCCCAAGCCCACCTGGCCGGGTGCCACTTGGTAGACTACTAACACTACCTACAAACACCAGAAACTAGTTGCGACTCCTGGACAGAGATCAAGTTGATTAATAAGTCGAGAGGGCTTGGAGCGCCCGGAGCCCAATGTGTGGTAGTATCGAGTCATTGGACAACATACATAGAACTCAGTGCTTAAGGACGGTTCCAGTGAGACAACCCACCATGTACTCCTACATGGCCTCTCACCGCTACCTTTACCAAATCGTGTTCACACACACTTCATTCTCAGCATCAGAACATATCGTAACACTCCAATTCATTCCCAATGAATCAGACCTGACACAACTCTAAGCAATAGCAGGCATAGCATGGTAGGAACACATCAGTGGCTTCAATCAACTCCTACACATGCTAGTGGGTTTCAACTATTTACTGTGGCAATGACAGGTCATGCAGAGGAATGGGTTCAACTACCGCAGCACAAAGTAGCAGATGAATCGTTGTTGTCCTAATGCAATAACTGAGAGCAGGAGCGAGAGAATAGGGTTTTATCGAAATGAACAAGGGGGTTTGCTTGCCTGGTAAAACAACAGAGGAGGCACTGCTTCACAGACAGGTACTCTGGAACGACTCCGGAGTAGGACCTATCGAGAAGGAACGGTGCCGGCAATCAATACACAATCATATGCAACAATATGATGCATGAACATGGCATGTAGATGTGATGTTGTTGAGCTAATGCAACTAGTAAACATTTGGTTTGAAGTCCATTTGAACCAAAGGTTCAAATGTATTACTAAATTAAGTCTCTTAATAGGCCATAATGTGTTTCCTCATATTCAGCATGTATAAGTTGGTTTGTCATGCATGAAACTAGTACAGATGGAAAGGTTGCATTTTTCTGATAATTTTTCATATATAAATTATTTAAATCTGAGCTACGGTTGAATTGATATGAATTTTTGAAGTTTAAATCAATTTATGGATTTTCTGAATTATTTTAATTCCAGAAAATGTATAATTGCGTCAGCATGACGTCATCATTGCATCAGCGGGTCAACGCGGCTGTCCAGGTCAAATCTGACGTGTGGGACCCACACGTCAGTGACAGGGGGGTTAACAGGGGTTAATTTAATTTAATTAAAAGGTTAGGGGGGGTCGGGCCCACTGGTCAGTGTCAGGATTAATTAACAGAGTTGATTAAATTTAAACTAATCCTAAACTAGAATTAGTCAGGGCCGGGCCCACATGTCATTGACCCAGGGGAGGTCAAACCCCCTGGTCAACCGGGGCTAATGCGCCGGCGTTTAGCCGCCGGCGACAGCAAACGCGACGGAGGGGCTCGGGATCGCCGCTCCGGCGACCATTCGGGCGGCGGAGACCACCCACGCGAAACCCAGACTCGCGCGCGTCTAGGGGTTCATGCGGGAGGCTGCGGGGGCGGCGGAGCTCGCCGGAGCGGAGCTCGGGGCGGCGGCCGGAGTTCGGGCGCCGATGAAAACGGCGCCACCGTGCACGGGAGGATCAACGGGTAGCAACAACGCGTTCTGCAGGCTCCCACAAAACCAACGGGCATAAGCACGGGGCCGATTGGCCACCGGAGCCTCGTCGGCGACGAGTTCGTGCGGCGGTGTGCTTCGGGCATCATGGGAAGTGGTGCTACAACGAGCGCTAGGCCGTGGGGTTAGGGGGAAACGACGGAGGAGCTCACTGGGAGGTCGAAGCGCAGCTCAGTGGGCCTGGGGACGACCTAGACGGCGCGAATCGAAGACGAGGTCACCGGCGGCCGAAGGTTGAAGAAGAGCTCGAAGTCGACGCTGCAGGGCTTCCGGCAGGGCGTGGTTCGGTCAGGGGGTCGAGGACGACGTCGCGGAGCTCGTGGGCACAACCGAGGGGCGAGGGGGGTGGCTGTGGCCGTGGTGGTTCTCGTCGGCGGCGGCGGCCGCGTTCGGTGGGAGTGAGGGGGAGCCAGAGGAAGGGATGAGCGAGAGGGAGGGGAAAAGGACCGGGGCGGCTGCGTGGCGACGTGCGGGGCATCGAGGGAGTCCGGGGAAGCAGGAGGTGGCCAGCAGGGGGGGGAGGTGGCGCGCGCGCGTGCCGGCGAGCGTCGGGCACACGTCGTTCCCCTGTCGGGGAGGAAGACGACAGAGGAGGGGGGGCCTGGTGGGCTGGGCCGCCTGTTGGCTGGGCCGGCCTGCTGCGGCTGGGCTGCACAGGGGAAGCCCCACGTAAGCCCCTCCTTCTTTTATTTCTGTTTTTCTATTTTTTCTGACATTTGTTTGATTTAATAAATATATTAAATCATTTAATTTTATTATGCCAATTTTTGTAGGGGCTAATGGTATTATTCCAGAGCTCTTTAACAAAAGGCACAATTTTTGGACCATATTTCATATATATAGAAATATCTTTCCAATGCAAATATTTATCGAATTAATCCAAATGGCCAAAATAAATGTCCATGAGCTCCTAAAAATATTGTTTTGATTTTTATCTCTGTCCAATATTTTCAGAGGGCAACATGAGCATTTTCTTGGACCCTTTTGGAGAAATTTTTATTTGGGTCATTTTCAAAATGATTCTGAGGGTTCCACCAATCCTCATTTCAAATTTAAATGAAATTTAAACATGATGCACAAATAGCTAGCTAGTCTAAGTCATACCAGACTAGGGATGTGACAGGTCTCGACGTCGGCAGCTCCATCTGCAGTCATAGCATAGTATAGATACTAGCATCATGCTCCTCTTAATATTTGTTGACCACACAAAAATACATACCCTGGGCCTCGTCAAGACGCTTGTTCACAAGCGCGACGTCGGCATCCACCACGTCAAGCTGTCGCCTCAATTCGGCAAAATCAGCAGTCCGGCCAGCCGGTGGACCCTCAGCCGCCTGCACAAAGCAGTGCGATCATTACCTTGGACTATGATCCTCTATTTGCCACCTCTGGACGGCAACCAGAGTCTCAGGGCTACTATCTATATAGAGCACACCTAGCATGTGTGGTACCGTCAAAAAATACATATATATTAGTTTGCGTACCTCAAAGCCTCTTAGCAGGCTCATAAAAGTTTCATTCAACCCACTTTTGGCGGATGAAATCCTCTCAACCACCGTACCCATTAAGGTATGATGCGCCTCTAAGATAGCCACTTGCTCCAGAAGACCCATCAGTGTGTCCGGTTGTGCACCGGACAATCCCGGACTCTTTTTGTTGCTCTCCTTGGGAGCCGAATACTCCGAACTTCGGGCGGTCGAAGAGTTACCTTCTGGCCTTTGCGGATTAGGAGAAATCCTCCGTGACGACACCTCGGGGTCGTCCGCCCCATGAGGTGGGGAAGCAGGAGGAGGCGTTTCGCTCTCCATCATCTCCGGAAGAAGTTCCACCGAAGACGAACTTTGTCGAGAAGGGCTACGAGCCGGACTGCAAAATATATGTCTCGGTTATTATTCTCAGAGATAAAGGAGGATATATTTACTAAAGTACTTTTGTTCACTTATAGCTTGGTTGATGGCTGGCCCCCTTGCGGGCGCTGTGCAGTAAGGACGCCCTCCGGGGCAGGGCCCCCTAGCGAAGGTTTCTTCCCTTGTTTGGAAACCTCTATTTCCAAGTCTTCAGAGGCGGCCCTTTTCTTCCCGTGGGGAGAGGGGATTCTAGATTCACCTCCCCGATTATCCTCCTTCGTGGAGACACTAATTCCCCCGGTTTGGATGTGTAATGTGTGAAGCCCGCTTTCGGCTTTTCTATTCCTCCCTTCATCTTCTCCTGATGGCACTTGATAGGGTGCGCGCTCAAGCATCCTGGTTACTACAGGATCTGGCGAGCCTTCAGGAAGGGGGGCCGAACACCTGATCCTCTCCGCCTTTCTTATCCAGTCCTGGCTGAGAGCAATTTTTCATAATGATGTTGTGACAAATATAAAGACGGCATGTTTGGTCGCAGAATTACTTACTTGGGTATCTGGACGTTTGTAGTTGAGACCCGCATCCTCGGTGGTGTCCGGACACTTTATTCGTGATCTGAAGAACAATCCATACATCCCTTCGAGCATCGTTCTGATGAATTGTTGAATAGTCCACGGTCCATCCGGGTTGAACTCCCACATACGGAGAGATCGGCGTTGGCATGGCAGGACCCGACGAACTAGCATTACTTGCATTACCTGGACAAGACTAACATCCCTCTTGAGGAGATCTCGGATGCGGCTTTGCAATGTCAGCACGTCATTAACTGGCCCCTAGTACATCACCTTGTTGACCCATGATGCTAGTTGGGGCAGAGGGCCCGAGCGGAAGGCGGGGGCGGCCGCCCGCTTTGTACCTCGAGGAGCTGTGATGTAAAACAACTCCCGTTGCCATAAGTCGGACACCTCCGCGAAGGAACCCTTTGGCCATAGGGCGTCGAAGCCTTTGCTTATTATAGCGCCTCCGCACTCCGCGTGTCGCCCGTCGATCATCTTCAGCTTCACATTGAAGGTCTAGAGCCATAAGCTGAAGTGTGGAGTGATGTGGAGGAAGGCCTCACACACGACGATAAACGACGAGATGTGAAGGTTGGAATCTGGGGCTAGATCATGGAAATCTAGCCCGTAGTAGAACATGATCCCTCTAACAAAGGGATCAAGACTAAAGCCTAGCCCTCAGAGGAAATGGGAAACAAATACGACACTCTCATTAGGTTAGGGAGTAGGAATGACCAGCCCTTGAGCAGGCAGCCTGTGCGGGATTTCGGCGGTCAGATACCTGGCCTCCCTAAGCTTCTTGATGTTTTCCTCTGTGACAGAGGAGGCCATCCACCGGCCTTGAGGGTTGGATCCGGACATGGTTGAAGGTCCTAAGCGCTTAGCCTGAGCCTTGGGTGTTGGAACTCGAGCTGGGGGAAGGGAAGGATAGAGTATGGGAAGAAAAGGACAGGCCTTGGCCCCTTTCTACAGAGGGTGAATATAAAGCGTCCTCCGCGTGGCCATTTGGAACTTGCCTAAAATTGAGGAGTCATACTAACAAGCACGGTTGGGTTACCCACACCCGTATTGATGAGAATCCCGCGATAAGGGGAACACGATCTCTGCTTCGACAAGACGTGCCAATAAAACCACCTCGCAACACATGCAGTGGCAGGCTAGGAAAAACGGTTCGTAATGACCAGGCCGTGGCGTGATGTCACGCTATGAAAAGTTGTCAGCAGATTAGATTTGTGGAATATGGTGCTCTCTACGGTGGTATGTGGAAATTATTTTGTAGAGCCGGACACGATCCTCATATTCAAGATCTTCTATGGAGTATTCGGAGAAGGAACCCGCGTTGAAATGTCGAAGACAATCTGCGCACCGGACTCATCGTCATTGAAGCCTGGTTCAGGGGCTACTGAGGGAGTCTTGGATTAGGGGGTCCTCGGATAGCCGGACTATATACTTTGGCCGGACTGTTGGACTATGAAGATACAAGATTGAAGACTTCGTCCCGTGTCCGGGTAGGACTCTCCTTTGTGTGGAAGGCAAGCTTGGCGATTCTGATATGTAGATCTCCTTCTCTGTAACCGACTCTGTGTAACCCTAGCCCCCTCTGGTGTCTATATAAACCGGAGGGTTTGGTCCATAGGACAAGAACAATCATAATCATAGGCTAGCTTCTAGGGTTTAGCCTCTATGATCTCGTGGTAGATCAACTCTTGTAATACTCATATCATCAAGATCAATCAAGCAGGAAGTAGGGTATTACCTCCATCGAGAGGGCCCGAACCTGGGTAAACATCGTGTCCCCCGCCCCTGTTACCATTAGCCTTATACGCACAGTTCGGGACCCCCTACCCGAGATTCGCCGGTTTTGACACTGACACTCCTCCACCTAAAGGTGATCTTATGTTTGAATTAAACAATTGCGAGACACTTTGAAATATGCTTATCTTGACGAGAAAAAATATATCCTCTTATTATTAGTGATACTTTCAGAACATGAAGAAGAAAGATTACTGAAAGTTCTAAGGAACCACAGGGCTGCTATTGGATATACTCTTGATGATCCTAAGGGCATTAGTCCCACTCTATGTCAACACAAGATTAATATGGAACCTGGCGCTAAACCCATTGTTGATCACCAACGTCGGTTAAATCCGGAGATGAAAGAAGTGGTAAGAACAGAAATATTGAAACTTCTGGAAGCAGGTATAATCTATCTGATAGCTGATAGTAGATGGGTAAGTTCTGTTCATTGTGTTCCTAAGAAGGAAGGTATTACTATTGTTCCAAATGATAAGAATGCGCTCATTCCACAAAGAATTGTCATAGGCTATAGAATTGTAATGGATTATAGAAAATTAAACAAAGCAACTAGAAAAGATCATTACCCTCTGCGTTTTATTGATCAAATGTTAGAAAGATTATCTAAGAACACACATTTTTGCTTCCTTGATGGATATTCTGGTTTTTCACAAATACTTGTTTTACAACCTGATCAAGAAAGACCACTTTTACTTGTCCTTTTGGAACTTTTTCTTATAGACGTATGACTTTTGGTTTATGTAATGCACCTGCTACCTTTCAAAGATGTATGACTGCTATATTCTCTGATTTTTCTTAAAATATTGTTGAGGTTTTCATGGATGACTTTTCTGTCTATGGGAAGTCTTTTGATGATTGTTTAAGCAATCTTGACCGAGTTTTGCAGAGATGTGAACAAACAAATCTTGTCTTGAATTGGGAGAAGTGCCACTTTATGGTCAACGAAGGTATTGTTTTGGGCCATAAAATTTCTGAAAGAGGCATTGAGGTGGACAAAGCCAAGGTTGATGCAATTGAGAAAATGCCATGTCCTAAAGATATCAAAGGTATTCGTGTTTCCTTGGTCATGGTCGTTTTTATAGGAGGTTCATCAAAGACTTTTCTCAAATTTCTAGGCTTCTTACGGATCTTTTTCAAAATGATATTCCCTTTGTGTTTGATGATGATTGTTTGGAAGCCTTTGAAACACTAAAGAAAGCCTTAATTACTGCACCTGTTATTCAACCACCTGATTGGAACTTGCCTTTTGAGATTATGTGTGATGCTAGTGATTATACTGTTGGTGCTATTCTAGGACAAAGAGTTGATAAGAAACTGAATGTTATTCATTATGCTAGTAAAACTCTAGACAGTGCTCAATGAAATTATGCTACTACTGAAAAAGAATTCTTAGCAATGGTGTTTGCTTGTGATAAATTCAGATCTTGCATGTTGATTCTAAAGTGATTGTTCATACCGATCATGCTGCTATAAAATATCTTATGGAAAAGAAAGATGCTTAACCTAGACTCATTAGATGGGTTCTGTTACTACAATAATTTGATTTGCATATTACTGATAGAAAAGGGGAAGAGAACCCCATAGTTGATAACTTGTCTAGGCTTGGAAATATTCTTGATGACCCACAACCTATTAATGATAGCTTTCCTGATGAACAACTAGCTGCAATAAATGTTTCTAATAGTACACCTTGGTATGATGACTATGCTAATTATATTGTTGCTAAGTACATACCACCTAGCTTCACATACCAACAAAAGAAAAAAAATTCTTCTATGATTTAAGACATTACTTTTGGGATGACCCACATCTTTATAAAGAAGGAGTAGATGGTATTATTAGATGTTGTGTACCTGAGCATGAGCAGGAACAAATCCTACGGAAATGTCACTCTAAAGCTTATGGAGGACATCACGCGGGAGACAGAACCGCTCATAAGGTATTGCAATCTGGTTTTTATTGGCCTACTCTCTTCAAAGATGCCCGTAAGTTTGTCTCATCTTGTGATGAATGCCAAAGTATAGGTAATATCGGTAAGCGTCAAGAAATGCCTATGAATTATTCACTTGCTGTTGAACCATTTGATGTTTGGGGATTTGATTTCATGGGACCTTTTCCTTCCTCTAATGGTTATACACATATTTTGGTTGTTTTTTATTATGTTACTAAGTGGGTAGAAGATATTCCAACCAGTAGTGCTGATCACAACACCTCTATTAAAATGCTTAAGGAAGTTATTTCCCAAGGTTTGGAGTCCCTAGATATTTAATGACTGATGGTGGTTCACACATTATTCATGGTGCTTTCCGTAAAATGCTTGCTAAGTATGATGTTAACCATAGAATTGCATCACCTTATCATCCTTAGTCTAGTGGTAAAGTTGAACTTAGCAATAGAGAAATAAAATTAATCTTACAAAAGACTGTCAATAGGTCCCAGAAGAATTGGTCTAAGAAATTAGATGATGCACTTTGGGTTATAGAACAGCTTATAAAAATCCTATGGGTATGTCTCCATATAAAATGGTTTATAGAAAAGCTTGTCATTTGCCTCTTGAGTTAGAACATAAAGCATATTGGGCAATTAAAGAACTCAATTATGATTTCAAACTTGCTGGTGAAAAGAGGTTATTTGATATTAGCTCATTAGATGAATGGAGAACCCAGGCTTATGAAAATGCAAAGTTATTCAAAGAAATAGTTAAAAGATGGCATGACAAAAGAAACCAAAAGCGTGAGTTCAAAGTTGGAGAATATTTTCTTTTGTAAAACTCTCGTTTTAGATTCTTTCCAGGAAAACTCCTCTCCAAATGGGAAGGGCCCTATGTGATCGAGGAGGTCTATTGGTCCGGAGCTATCAAAATACATAATGCTGAAGGTACTAACCCCGAAGGTTGTCATCGGGCAACGAATAAAACATTATATCCCAGGTACGCCCATTAATTAATGTTGAAAGCAATATTATCCAAACTTTGACACCAGAAGAACACATTAAGGAAACCTTCCGGAACACTCCAGAATCGTGAAACAAAGGAAGGTATGCGATACGGTAAGTAAACAGACTCCAAAAAATCTGCAAAAATATTTTTTGTCATTTTTGGAATATTTAAAAAATTAGGAAAATAAGAAACTTTCAGGAAAGTGACCCTGGTGGGCACGATACACCAGGGCACGCCCAGGCGCGCCCAGGTGGGTTGTGCCCACCTCGGGTACTTTCGGGACTTCATTTTTCTTCCATTCTGCTTGTTGCCCAAGATAAAAAATCTTTATATACCTCCTAAACCTATTGACCTCCATATCACAGAGAAATCTCCTGTTTTGTTTTCTTGTTGTTTTCTGCCAGACCTGTTGAGCCAGGCATCATATCTTCGTCTCCCTTTGATCGTATGGAATATGATTCTTGGTTGATGAAGATCAAGCTGAAGAGAGAAGACTCCGTTGGAGCAGCTAAGGAGGACAAGAGCAAGGAGGCCACCGGAGAGCAAGTGCCGATGGACAAGCAAGCCTTGCCCACCGATGAGGAAGAGGAAGATATCCTTAAACCCTATTATGCTAATCTTACCCCCACTGAGATTGCAGCCTTCAGGATCATTGAAACAGTTCGTATACAAAATAAGTATCTCACTCGTGAAAATATTCTGCATATGGAGCACATCGCTTCCCTGCGGAGAGTCATCCGAATATTGGAGAGTCTCTTGGTCCTTAAAGATCGAATTGCTTCTACTTCCTCACCACCACCTCCTTCTTCACCACCAGAAGAAAACTGAGTATCTGGTATGGGCTCCCATTGGCTTTCACCAAGCTTGGGGGAGGTGCCCCGGTATCATATCATCTCCACTATCTTTTGCCTTTACTTTCCTAGTTCGATACATGGTTATCTTTTGCTATTAGATGAATAAAAGTTTAGTTCGATGCTTTCTTTTCAAGAGTTTGCTTAGTGACCAATCTTTGTAATCATGTGCGAGATATATAATAAAGCTTAGTTTGATTTTTGCCTTCTTTACTCTCTTGTTTCAATAAAAAGAAAGGAAATAAAAGAAAAAGATCATACGCTAATCTTATGGTAAGTGATGACATTACACAAGGAAAAGTATAAGTACAAAATTTTATTGTAGGTTGAAAAACATAGCATTGGTCAATGATGCAACTCATGAAAGAATTAATAAGGGAAGAGAAGATTCACATGTAAATATACTATCCTGGAAATCTTTTATGATTGTGAGCACCCATCAAAATATTATATGCCAAAATTGTTGACATTGGACAAGGAAGAGAACGTAATGATGTATGTTTGTTCTTGTTCAAATAGAAGTTATATTGTGATAGATCCTTAAACATGTGGTGCTTGCCCCTATCTTTGCTAGCCAGAAACTCCGCACTAAGTAGAGATACTACTTGTGCATCCAAAACCCTTAAACCCAAATCTTGTTTGAGAGTCCACCATACCTACCTATGGCTTGAGTAAGATCCTTCAAGTAAGTTGTCATCGGTTCAAAAAGGGCAATAAAAATTGCTTCTAAAAGTGTGAGATCATTTAGTGTAAGGGAAAATTTAGTGTTGTATGAACTTGTGATGGTGAATAATACAAGCGACAGACTACATAATAAAGGTTGCCATCACAAGGGGCAATAAAACGTGACGTTCTCTTGCACTAAGGGGTTGAGCATACAAACAAAAAGTGCATGGCAACCTCTGCTTCCCTCTGCAAAGGGACTATATTTTACTTTCATGTACTTACTTTCATGCAAGAGTCAAAGTTTTTCTCTCTATTCCTTTTATTTTTCTCCTTTGGCAAGCATCGTGTGGTGAGAAAAGATCTATGCACATATATCCAGTTGAATATGGGTAGTATGAGTTATTATTATTGACATCACCCTTGAGGTGAGTGCGTTGGGAGGCGAAACTATAAGCCCCTATCTTTCTATGTGTCTAGTTGAAACGTTTTGCTCATGTGTACGCGATGAGTGTTAGCAATCATAGAAGACTAAATGATGGTTGAGTATGTGGACTTGCCTAAAGGCTCCTATACGTGACCCTTCCTGAAAAGATGATGAATTGTAGTTGCAAAGTTGACTGAGAACATAGTTTGTTGGTTTCCAATAGAGTTTATGCTTTATACTTCAATGGTGTGATGAATTGTCACTTGTTCATGAGAAGTCTATGATAAAAAAATCATGATAAAAGTATTATGCTAAAGCTTGTTGCTATTGTAATAAGTCACATGATGATGCTATGTCCGTATTTTTGTTTTTATCAACATCTCTCTCTCTCTCTCTCTATCTCTCTCTCTCTCTCTCTCTCTCTCTCTCTCTAAGCATGTGGACATGTTTTTCGATTTTGGTTTTGACTTGAGGATAAGCGAGGTCTAAGCTTGGGGGAGTTGATATGTCCATTTTGCATCATGTTTTCCTACTGTTATTTATGTTGTTTTATTGTATAATAATGCTTTTTGGAGTAATTCTAATGCCTTTTCTCTCATAATATGCAAGGTATGCACAAAGGGGGAGAATTCCCGCAGCTGGAAATCTGGATCTGAAAAAGCTACGTCAAGCTACCTATTATGCACAACTCCAAATGAGCTGAAACTTCTCATGGATTTTTTATGGAATATTTAAGAATTATTGGAGCAAATAAGTACCAAAGGGGGGCCACCAGGTGGGCAGAACCCACCTGGGCGCTCCAGGAGGCCCAGGCGCGCCTAGGTGGGTGTTGCCCTCCTCGGCCCACCTCTGGCGCCCCTCTTTTGGTATATAAGTCATTTTGACCCAGGAAAAATGAGGAGAGGACTTTCTGGACGAAGCGTCTCCGCCTCGAGACGGAACTTTGGTAGGAGCACTTTTGCCCTCCAGCGAAGTGATTCCGCCGGGGAAACTTCCCTCCAAAATCATCGTCATCATCATCACCAACAACTCTCCCATATTGGGGAGGGATATCTTCCTCAACATCTTCAACATCACCAACTCCTCTCAAACCCTAGTTCATCTCTTCTGTTCAATCTTTGTGCCAAAACTATAGATTGGTGCTTGTGGGTGACTAGTAGTGTTGATTACATCTTGTAGTAGATTACTATATGGTTTATTTGGTGGAAGATTATATGTTCAGATCCATTATGCTATTTAACACCCCTCTAATCTTGATCACGATTATCATTTGCGAGTACTTACTTTCGTTCTTGAGATCACGGGAGAAATCATGTTGCAAGTAATCATGTCAACTTGATATGTGTTCGATATTTTGATGATATGTATGTTGTCATTCTCTTAGTGGTGTCATGTGAACGTCGACTACATGACACTTCACCATATTTGGGCCTAAGGGAATGCATTGTGGAGTAGTTATTAGATGGTGGGTTGCGAGAGTGACAGAAGCTTAAACCTCAGTTTATGCGCTATTCCGTAAGGGACAATTGGATCCAAAAGTTTAATGTGATGGTTAGAATTTATTCTTAATACTTTTCTCGTAGTTGTGGATGCTTGCGAGAGGGTTAATCATAAGTAGGAGATTTGTTCAAGTAAGAACAGCACATAAGCACTGGTCCACCCACATATCAATTATCCAAGTAACGAACACGAATTAATCCAACATGATGAAAGTGACTAGATGAAATTCCCGTGTACCCTCAAGAACACTTTGCTTATCGTAAGAGACTGTTTTGGCCTATCCTTTGCCTCAAAAGGATTGGGCTACCTTGCTGCACTTTCGTTACTACTATCGTTACTTGCTCGTTACAAATTATATTGATATCAAAGTACTCCGCTACTTACAATTTTAGCACATGCAGACATTACCTTGCTGAAAACCACTTGTCATTTCCTTCTCCTCATTGTTGGGTTTGATACTCTTACTTATCAAAAAGGCTACAATTGACCCGATATACTTTTGGGTCATCACCGGTCTCGGGGGTGGTGTCGGTGCCGGTGCCAGTACTGGTGCCGGTGTCGGCGTCGGTGTTGGGGTTCATGCCACTGTTGCCACCATGCAACCCCATCTGGTGTTCGTCCAGGTAATCGAAATACTGATTTTCTGCCTCGATGGGGTCTTCTGCGAGGCGAGCGGAATCCCCTGCTTCGGCGCGGGTAGACAAGTTTCCTACTCAACAATTGTAAATAAAAGATATAATGAAGAGAAAAAAGGGGCCTATATTTGGTCGGAATGTTGATTCCTTCCCCTTCTGGCAAATCCCAGGCACTCCATACGTCCGAGTTTCTAGCACAAGTCAGGACCAAAATCACGGAAATTTTTGGCATGACCTTTGCTAAAAAGTTCATATAACATATTTGATGCTACCATCAAGAGAACATGGCAACATTATATGATAGATTTCCAGGACTTAGCAAATTAACCAAGTGTTAAAAACAGCAACATTGTATAGGCTACTTTGCATGCTTGTGCTACTCACCACAGGGCAAATCATTCTCCTAAAACATCATCTAGGGTTTTATTTGCTACTTCTTTTAGTTTTTATTTGCTACTATTTTTTTCCTAAATGATCTCTCTCTCTCTCTCTCTCTCTCTCTCTCTCTCTCTCTCTCTCTCTCTCTCTCTCTCTCTCAGCTACTGACCTAAACAAAAATTTGTTACTATTTTTAGTGCAATTTGCTACTATTTTTTATTTATAGCTATTTTATATACCTACAAAAAATGCCTAGGTAACTTTTACTTATTGCTATTTTATAAACCTACAAAAAAATATTTGTAGCTAGAAAATTTGCTATTGTTTTTTATTTATAGTTAAAAAAGTCCACTATTTTATTTATAGCTAAAAAAGTCCACTGATTTTTGCAATTTTAGGGTGCTACTATTTTTGACAAATTGCCTAGTTTGCTACTGTTTTTTATAGCTAAAAATTTTGCTACTTTTTCATTTCCTAGCTAAATGCGACTGATTTTTATTTTACTAATTTTGTTTAAAGCAGCAACAACATCACCTAATTTTGGGGTTACAGAAATGTATATAACTTTTGACTTATGAACCCCTAGAAATTTTCTTTGTTAATAAATATTTTGTCCTAATAAAAATTACTAAATTGAACCATAAAATTGATTCCGACTGCCTACCTAATTGAACCCTAAATTGAAAACCTAGTTTCATTTCTAAAAAAAAGAAAACCTAATAGACAGAGACAAGGGGAGGTGGGGGCAGGGGTTCGGCAGTACCTGAAGGTCAGAGCGGCGGCAACACAGATGAGGAGGAGGTCGGAGCGTCAGCAGCACGGACAAGGAGGCCGAAGGGGCGGCAGCGCAGACGAGGAGGAGGTCGGAGCGGCAGCGGGGAGGACGAGGAGGAGGTCAGAGCGGCTCGGTCGGGCGTCGAGGTCCAGTTCGATGGGCGACGACCGGCGGGCAGGGCGACAGAGGAGCAGGAGGGGTGGGAGAGTGGGGGATGGGACTTGGCAAAATTTTGAGCCCGCGCTGGCAGTGGTTAACTCAACATAGCAGTAGCGCTGGTCTAGAAACCAGCGCTATAGCTCACTTAGCTATAGCACAGGTTCCTAAACCAGCGCTACTGCTAACTATTCCAATTTTAACTTTTTTATTTCTAAAATACAAATAGTAGTAGTGCTACTGTTAACTATTCCAATTTTAACTTTTTTATTTCTAAAATACAAATAGCAATAGCTATGTTTATTTTATTTTTATTTTTTCCCTTTTCTAGTTTTTAGTTTTCTTTTCTTTTTATTATTTTCCTTTTTTCCGTTTACTTTCCTTTTTCTTTTGTATTGCTTTCTCCCTTTTGTTTTTGCTTTTTGTGTTTTTCTCCTGACGACGACATCTCCCTCCCACACTGCCCGAATATCACCAGAACCATATGCATGTGGTGGTAATTGAAGGGGGATACCATTACATCATTTGACCGATAACGGTTACTTAAATGTGTCCACAAAATAGATACATATATATAAATGATAGTTTCTCAGCTGCGTCGACGATGTTTCACGTTGAGCTTCTTCCCTTTCTTGTTCGTTGCAGAATAATTGAGCCCCTCCTTGTGACTTTTCTGGAACCATGGAGTATGCTCTTTCTTAGGTAATGTAGTATCGATTCTTATTTTCATGTATGCTTCATCGTCATTGGCATCTGCCCTCATCGGGTTGCCGTATTGGTCGTAGGCGACTCCATCCATTCCGACGATGCTCCTTTTGCCTCTCCAAATGACAACACGACTGGTAATGGCCGGGTCAGTTATGAAGAAGCATTGTGTCACGTGCTTAGTGTGTACCCATGGCTCATTTTTTGCGATGACGCTAATGTTCACGGGAGTTCTCCTCGCATCGGGTATAGACATGGTAGTGAAATACTTGTTTTCTCTTACGACGTCCTTAGCCCATCTGATAGGGAACATCGTCGCATTGTGCATTCCAGCATAGTCAAGCTCCGGGATCTCTTTAACCCTTCCGTAGAATCTTTCAGTTGTGCCTTTGGCATCGGTCACGCATTCAATGGTCACCCGGAGTTCTGGTAATCACTGTCCGTGTCTTTGGCCTCCGTCTAGAACATGTACTCGTTGATATCGTATGACTGATAGGTCGCGAGTTTGGGCGTGGGGCCATGTGCTAAGGCGTGTATGAGCAATCCGTCAGAACTTCCCTCTTCCGGGGGATTTTCAAGAACTTACTCTTTGAACCAATGCAAGGAAGTGGCGTTGTGCTCTACAGTAACTACATCATCTGTCTTGAGCATCCCCTTACCGCAGTACTTCTTTGTGATGCTTTCTTTTTACCATGCCACATAATCATCTACCACATGTAGGTGATGTAGCACTACTAAGTTAGCCCTATCAAATTCGTTCCGTCGATCCGAGTAGTCCATGTGCAATTCCCTCTGGCCGTTACTGTGACCTTTTCCTTCGAGCCTCACATCGTGCTTTTTGACGGGCAAACCAACAACAGGGTCTCCGATGCCTATATAATTCTTGCAAAAGGAGTCCACTCATGCGTCAGATACCCCTGGACGATGCTCCCATCGAGACGAGACATGTTACGAACGAATCCTTTGATGACCCCATTCATCCTCTCGGACGACATCATGCTGTGAAGGAATGTCGGCCCAAGGTCGATGATGTTGTCCATGATGTGGACACATAGATGCACCATGACGTCACAGAACGCAGGTGGGAAGTACATCTCAAGCTCACATAGTATGACAACGATCCCTTCCTGTAGCCTTCGGGGTTGCTTCAGAGTTATGGACTTTCGAGAGATAACGTCGAAAGTTGCAGAGACCAGTAAGCATGTCACTAACATGCTTCTCCATTATCCCTCTAATGGCAACCGGGAGTATCTGCGTCATCATCACGTGATAGTCATGAGACTTCATCCCGCTGAACCTTTTTTTCTTCGGGTCTAGAAATCTGCTTATCTTCCCACAGTAACTGGAACTGACTTTGATTCCCATAAGGCATTTGATGAATTGATCGATCTCCTTAGCACTTAAGGTGAAGCAAGAAGGGGGTAATAATTCTCCTCCTTCTTGTTGACTTTTCTGCCCCTTTCCCCATCCTCCGTCTCTGTCTCCTCCGTCGACTTTTTACGGTGGAGATCTTTGCTGATCTTCAAATCTTCCAAGTCTTTCCTTGCCTTCGGCCCATCCTTGGTCTTCTCCGGCATGTTCATCAGTGTGCCAAGCAAGATATCGAGGACATTCTTCGTGATATGCATTTGATCAAGGCAATGAGGCGTGTCGTGATTGGGTCAGTACTCTAAGTCCCAGAAAACAGACCTCATTTTCCATACCTTGAGCAGCGGCTCCGGAGACTTTTTCATCTTTCCTAGCATGGGGCACTGTTCCCAGTTTTTCAACAGCTCGTTGATTTCGGCGCTGCTCCTCTTAAGTGGATGTCCCCGATGCTCAACCAACCCATTGAATAGATCTCCATGCTTTCTCCACGGGTCATCCTTCTTGAGCCATGCCTGAGGTGTACCCGTAACCGAGATAGTCGTGCACCGTCGTCATCAGCGCGGCTCACTTATGGAAATACTCTCCTTTGCTGGCGTCCCATGTCCAGGCCGGTGTTTTCCATAACACGTCTAGCTCCTCTTGCAGAAGCCCCATATACAGGTTAATATTATTTCCCGGTTGTTTTGGCCTTGAATCAGCATGCTCATGTCTATGTACTTTGTCTTCATGCACTTCCATCGGGGGAGGTTGTACATCCATACAAAGACGGGGCATGTGTTGTGGTTGGTGTTTTGCTTTCCAAACGGATTCATGACATCGGTACTCGCACCAAGCACTATGTTCCTTGGATCTTCTGCAGCAAATCCATATACGGCGTTGAATGCTCTCCATTGGTTACCATCTACGAGGTGTCTCGGCTTTGGATCATCTCCATTGTCAGGCTTCTTCCTCTCCGCGTGCCAGCGCATGATCTTTGCTTCCTTAGGATCTACGAAATACTGCCACAGACGGGGAGTGATCAGAAAGTACCATACAACTTTCCGAGGAGCTTTCTTTCCTGCCTTCTTGTATTGAGAAGCATTGCACACTGGACAGCTGGTTTTTCCCGTGTGCTCCCCTGATAAATGATGCAATCGTTGATGCATGTGTGGTACCTAATGTGCAGCAAATCAAAAGGGCAAACGATTTTCTTGGCCTCCTCGACACTAGTAGGACACAGGTTCCCCGCGGGAAGAACTTTATTATGTAGATACTTCAAATGCTCATCAAGGCTTTTGTCTCTCCATTTGTTTTTGGCCTTCATCTTTAGAAGTTTGAGCGTGAAACTCAAGCGGGTCACCTCGAGATCGCAACCGTCA
This sequence comes from Triticum aestivum, assembly GCF_018294505.1. Lineage (NCBI taxonomy): Eukaryota > Viridiplantae > Streptophyta > Magnoliopsida > Poales > Poaceae > Triticum > Triticum aestivum. The sequence continues at coordinate 557,216,588 of NC_057795.1, read as the reverse complement.
TACAATGAAGTCTTCGAGTCTACTTCAAGTTGCGCCAACTTGGCCTCCTCTCTAGAAGAAGCTCTCTCGCTAGTCGTACTCTTGAGAAGGAGGTCTCGAACATGAGGGTCCTGCACGACTGCACTTAGTAGCGTCGAAGACTGCGGCGTGACCGCCGCCTCTTCTCCGCCATGTCCGTACTCTTCTTCACCGTGTTCGGAATCTTCTCTGCCGTCGTCATTTACGGACTCTTCCCCGCCGCCATGTCTGGCGCCATCATCTTCGTGTCGATCGGTCATCTCTTCATCTAGCCCCATGTTGTTATTCCCTGCCATGTGGACGTCCTCATCATCATCATATTCTTCTTCACTTATCCACTGAGTATAGCCATTCATGAAACCATTCACCAGCAGGTGCGCCTTCAAAGTGCCACGATCAAAAGGGTCCAAAAGGACTCCTTTGCATCTTGCACACGGACATTTAATCCTAGTCCAATTATTTGCATACATGTCCATCACCATGGATTGCATGTATCGGTCCACGTTCCATCCACTCACCTTCATGACCGACTGCACGGTATAACAAGCAAAAGGGTTATAAACAAAATGCATGCATGCTTCAAGGTCATATAAAATTTAGGCATGACCTTGCCTAAAAATAGGACATATCGACTTTGCTCGAAATTCACCGAAACGGAAACAAATCTCTCCATATCCCAAACACACATTTTCCCATTCTTGAAATGAACAACTTTTTACTCACCTATATGTATCCCGAGAGAGACCGAACGAGAGAGCACGGTTAGATGATGAGGCCTTTTGCTACCTGTACGGATCGAAAGTGTGGATGGCTAAATAGCTAGCTAGATCTAGTTGTTGGGGAGGAGAGATGATTAGCTAACTAATGAAGATGGAGTTATGGTGGAGGGGGCATTAATGGGGAGATAAGAGAGGTAGGAAGAAGAGAGAGATGATAGGCCATTTATGGAGGAGAGTTATGGTGGAGGGGGACATTAATGAGGAGAGAAGAAAGGTAGGAGGAAGAGAGAAGAAGGGCAACAATGATGGAGAGGGGAGAGGGGGAAGGAGGGGGGGAGAGGGTAAAGTGGGGGAGGGGGTGAAAAAGTGGCACCAGCCGCAACTAGCAATAGCACTGCTTCCCAGAAAGCGATGCTACTATGGTACTTAGTAGTAGAGATTTCTAGGAAAAGCGCTACTCTTAATTGGGGCCCATTAGCAGTAATGGTGCTGTAAAAATCAAGCGCTACTGCTAAACTATTAGTAGTAACGCTTGATTTTGGACAGCGCTGCTACAACACCTACCGTCGGTAGCCTCGTCTGGTCCCACATAGTAGTAGCATGTTTTTTTCCATCGCTACTACTAAAGAGTTAGTAGTAGCGCTTCCCTAGAACAGCGCTACTGCTAACTAGCAGCAGCGCTTGCTATTTTCCAGCGCTACTACTGAGGTCCTGCCTATAAGCATTTCCCTTGTAGTGAGTGGTTGATGCCGCCATGGCAGGCCAGCAACAAGAGAGAAGGGCCACAACCGCATTCCTATTTTAGTGCTAGTGCCTCTTGGTTTAATATTGGAACCACCCTATAACCTAGGCTCTACCACTATGGCACCACACTCATGCGTTGCCATGGAAAAATAAAGATATGAATAGAAATGTTCGTCCAAAGCATGAAAAATATCAACATTCTCTCCTCCTCCCTCCCTCGCATGCACATGTCTGATTCATGGTACAAATTTATGCCCCTCACCTTCTATATGCCATACCTCGAACTGCTTTTAGATCACAAAATTATCACTTCTATGCTCCACTAAACCAAATGAAAGAGAGGGCATGTCAAGCTAGAACCTTGAGTTTTCGTTCAAAAGTTGGACCCATGAGCTAAATACGATAACCCAAAGAGATAACATGGGGGAAATAGTTTGCTCGGAAAATTGCCCGTGCCCCATTTTACTAATAAAGGCAAAGTACCCGCACAAATAAGGTTCAATACAAAAAAGGTAAAACAAAGGTCAATGGGGGCAACAGGACAATTAAGCCCAAAAAAACAACGATAAGTAGCAGCAAGCAAGCTAAACAGACGAGGCTAAACAGACGAGGCTATACGTCGGGCCACCTCCTATGGACCATTGCTTAGGGCATCAAGCTCGATCCTATCCTTGCGTCTAGTGAGAGGCCACTATTGCTAGGTAGGATATAAAGTTGGAAGTATGATAGAAGTGCTCTACCTCAAGGTTGGTTACATATACATGAAGTCACCACATATGTGTGACTCTATTATTTGTCAAACGATTGGTTACAGATACGGTACTACAAGCTTTTTTTGTTCATGGCTTCTATTTTTGTAATAAAAGATGATTTTGTTCATCCTATGATGCAGAAGTCTGAAACACTTTTTCCAATTATCTAAAGTATTATAGGAAATGATGGATGTTGGTTTATTTAGGTTGAAACACTCGGAGTCGCATGGTCCAGGAGGAAGTTCTGCAACACACGATTGTTTGGGAGTTGGAACCTATGCCAACAATTACATGTCATATCTACATATAATGGGTCCAACCGCAAGATCAGCGGACATTGGCCTCATGTGCAGAAGATCTTGTTGAACCAGAACCAGAAAAATTCAGTTTGTACCATAGATGATCCGATATATTTTGAATGATATGTCTTCCCGTTGTGTCTTCTTAATAAATAGTCAGATTTATTTTCTACCGTTGCCCCCTTCCCATGACCTACAACATAGCTTCAAAACTCATTAATTGACGAGATAAAGAACCATCCTTACTTGTTGGTCACACAATAAAGTGTGAGTTCATTAAGCCACTTCTTTTATATGAGACAAATAGGTGAAGCAACTTCCGTATGTATGTCTCCTTCATTTATATGGATAGAACATGTGAGGAGGGGTTGATCGATGGAGATGGGAAGCGTCGATGATTTAGTGACAACAAATGATGGGAATGAGATACATCTGAAACATACGCGAGAGAACATCGTCAACATCACGCTACCCAAACAGATAAGGAGCGGCGTGGCTATGTACATATGTACGTACTTGTGATGTCTTCGATTACCGATCGACTTGTTGCGGTACCAGTATGTGTAAGAGGATCACAGAAAGATTATCATTCAGGGATGCACTCCCCCTGAACTTTGCATGTCTTGAAGTCATTTCATACCAATTCCATTGATATACTTCTCTTCTGTTGCTTTTTCAAATCCAGATGAATTTCAGTTGCCGGCAATCACCCTCTCTTGATATATCTTGCATTTAAGAGAGAAAAGACATTTAATTGCACCCTAATGTGAAACATATCATTGAAATAAGATAATTTGTAGTAGGAAATAATGATGCAAAATGGACGTATCATAGCCAGGTACCCTCCCCGTGTCAACGATGTCCATGGTGTCCGGTCAAATACCATTGAGCTTATTTTCCAACTTCATGTTGTTTTTTATAGTAGGAAGGATGGCGGGGTACTCGATCATGGAGGATAAAGTTGTTGTGCGATGCGCGGTTGGGTGTATTCCGGGTTTCGTAGGTAGGGGCAGAAGGGGGCTCTTCTGGTAGCGCGTGCGTGGTTGGGTGTATTCCGGGTTTCGTAGGTAGGGGCAGAAGGGGGCTCTTTTGGTAGCGCGTGCGTGGTTGGTTTCACGCACGAAAGCACATTACGCCCTACGACATGCACATCATCCATGAACCCAATATGAAGACGTTAGTGTATCGATAGTACACCATCCAGACCACCGTCGTCAAGTTTTGTAAAGCGGTTGATCGGCTGGAGACAATGTGGCCATTGCGCGCGACAGCCATGAAGATCGTAAGTTTTGCTTATTCTTGCTCAACTTGTTGATTGATTTATTCATTCCTTGATATTGTTCTACAAGTTGTGTAGCCTGCTGCCGTTATGTGCCACGGGGCGGAGGGCAGACCATTTACGCACACACAATGTTAGATGAAGGTCAAGGGGCAGTATGTATGGGACAACATGATTTGTTATGAAAAACTTGTTGAACATGTGGTTAATCTCGTTGATTTGAACTATTGTTGTACTGAACTTTTTTGCATGCTATGTATGGATAATTTGTGCTATTTCCTAAGAAGTCGATAAATTCCATTGTGTTTGATGAATTTTGTCCGGTTACTTGAAATGTGGTTTGAAATGTATGTGGATAATTTTGGATGGCTGACTCCTGATCTGTATCCGCGGACAGGTCCCTGTCTTCGAAGGGAGGCGGTGTGTGGTTTGCGGGTCAACGCAGGAGATGCCGTAACACATTAACCATGTAAAGACGAGTATACGTCATTCGATCGTTAATATTGAATTTATGCTCCAACCAACTCATCAAAAGTCACAGAGTACAAGACGACAATAATGAGGAGGTGAGGGACCTCAAATGAATCTGTGCAATCTTATGTCAGCCAGCAACAACTACACCGGCGGCAGAGCCGGCTCTGGCGCCAACGGTGACATTTTGCCAGCCTTCTGCGGCTCCACATGGCACCGGCAGACCGGGCAGGTCGCATGAGAGTGGAACCACATGTCGATGCACCCGATGTGGAATTCTCCCCAGCCTCCACGCACACCGCGCACTGGGCCTCGCCGTCGCCGGCACCGGCACCGGCCGAAGCTGTGGTTCCGTACACGAACGCCGGGATGGCCGCAATTGACGCCTGTGGTAGGCCGCCTCGCTCGACGGCCGCCATGGCCTCGTCGTGCACGAACACCACCGGCCCGGCGAGCAAGCGACCGGTGCAGAAGAGCACGAACAAGATCGCGCAGTAGAGCGCCAGCGCGATCCACACGTACCTGACGAACGCGGAGACGAGGACGAGGAACAGGAGCACCGGGTACGACGCGAGCACCAGCGCGCTGCCCTGCCCGACGTCGAAGACACCACCGCCGCGCGCCTGCCACGGGAGGTCCGCTGACCACGACAAGGACGACATGATTGGTCGAAGGCTTCGTTCAATGCTTGCGACTTGTGTGCAAGTGCAATGCTTGTGACCTGTGACCCGTGAGCATTGATGGCGCCGTCGGCGACAGTTTTGTAGGCTGAGGATTAAGGCCTGTTTGATTTATAAGTCCTAGAACGTTTTTTAGTCCCAACTTATAAGTCTCAAGTCCCTAAAAAGTCTCTATCTGTTTGGTTCTTGAGACTTATAAATCCCTATAAGACCATATTACAACTATACGTCCCTATAAGCCCCTCCTTGAGAGTCTTATTTTATAAGTCCCAAATGCCCACTTTAAGTCTCTATAAGTCCCTCCTGTTTGGTTTAGATGGGACTTATAGGGACTTTTTTAAGTCCCTAAGCCAATAAGTCTATAAAAACAAACACCCTCTAAAGCCTCTGGAAGAACCGGATAATGCCTTTCGTTGACGGCGCAGGCAGCTGCATCTAAGGCAGGGCAGATTTGGGTTGATTTATTGAGCAAGCAAGGTCGGCTCTGGCAATTCTAGAGATACTAAGCTCCCTGGAAATAGGGAGCGCCGTGAGCGATCTAGGCTTTGGCCTCATGGTAGACTCCACTGGTCAAGTGGAAGTAAGCGTTGGTTTAAACTGAATTTTTTGTAGAGGTGCAAGCTGGATCCAGAAGTGTGTTTTGCGGTACAAGATTTATTACTACGAATTTCATTTTGAGTCTAAAGGTGAAGCCACCAAGGCCCAGGCCCAAGCTGGTTGGCTCAAATCGATGCCTTCGGACATAACCTTTGCACATGAACACAACCACACACACATCTGACATTCGCTCGAGTGTCGCACCCTGTGTCTCGCCGGTGCCGATCACCACCCAGTAGAAGGTGGATTTTGCATTTGTGGCCCCACATGTCAGAAAGTGGATTGATTGTGGGCTACGGTTGGACTTGTATTCACACACTGACGTGGCATTACTATATTGATGGATAAACAAATCTTTAAATTCGTGAACATTTTTTAAATTCATGAATTTAAAATTTATAAACATTATTGAATTTCGGGGAACTTCTTTTGCAATCTGAGAACATTTTCCGTATTCATGAATATTTTTTAATTCAAGATTGTATAATGAGGAACATTTTCTGAAATTCACAAACATTTTCTAAATTTAAAAACGTTTTAAGAATTCCCGAGTAGTTTTTTTTTTCAAATCGGTAAACATTTTGAAATTCATGATCATTTACAAAATTTGTGATTTTTTTTTATTTTTTTGGAGCATTTGAAATATCTTGACTATATTTTTTAAGTTTTCTTCTCTTTGTTTTTTCCTCCGCTTCTTTGGGTGGGCTGAGGCCTAATAGGGGGACTGTTAGCCTACCGAAGCAAACGTCCTGGTCGTCCTTCGAAGCGTTGCATGCAGAATAGTACCTCCTGTGTGTGCGGGTTATTTAGCTGACGGTGGAGGGACAAACCAGTTTTCTGCTTTGTGCATTTGTGAGGAGGTGGTGCCAGCTTGTTGGTTCTGCGGCGAGCAATTGGGTCACTTCTTTCTTCGTCTTCCCCGTTGGGCTCTTCGGGTGGTGGATTCATGGTGAAAGACCGACATTATGCTAACGCTGGGGAGAGCTAGAAGGGAAAGATCAAATGTTGAAGAGCCAAGGCAACATGGGAACCTGTCGGAGAGCCATTGTAGATAGGCCTCATGGCACTAAACCTAACCTCATTACCTCAAGTTTGGAAGGCAACTAAGATGTGAGATTAGAGTCCTTTTGGGGATGAAAACCAGTGTAAAGGGAGTGATTCTAAGTGCAGAGTCACGAGTGAACTAGGGTGCATGGGGCGTGCGACGTACATGGGTCTAGGTCTATGCCTGCATGTGCGCAAAGTAGGGAAGGTAGAGAAAAGAGAGGTCTATTTCTATGTAAATGGTTTGATAATCAATTTAGTTTATGTAGAATAAAGACTGGCGATATACCAAGACACAAACAACTAGCGATCGAAACATCAATCCGAACACCATAAACCAAGTAAACTAGAATAACGCTCAAATCAGTTCAGTTTGGTTCTTCGTTTTTCGATGTCAAAGTGGTCATCTTTAACCGTAATAGCCACAAAATTAACTCACGACCGAGAAACGGCGCGGCAAAGCGCGCATCACCATCTAGTTTGAATTTAATCCTAGACTAGATATTGTGATCTTGGATAATATATAATGATCGAATGCTAATTAGGGCCGCCGGTGCTTCATTGATGTCTCCTCGCTGCAAGTTACTCATGTGGCAGGTTGAAATGTACACATGGCTCAACGGCTGAACATTAATCAGGAGATTTTTACCAATGAGTAAAAAAAAAAGATGCAGCTACAGACACTAGGAATAAATCGTCTTTGCTTGCTTCTCTTTTTTGACAGTTGATTGACTGTTTGGCACGCCATTTCTGGCTGTCCTGCTGTGACATGATGTAGGCGAGTTCTTTCATGGCTGCTTACACCCCTAATAGACATGTTCTGCACGAAACTTAAATCTTTCATGGTTCCTTACAAACTTTGCCTGGTTTCATTAGGAACATTATGATTTCCATCAATAATTTGCAAACATGCATATATTTAAAACACAGTTACAAGTTCCTTTGACAACATATTCTGAAATTTATCTATTTTTGTTTAAAGCTTCAAGATGAATGAGTGTGGGTACATTTTGTTCACATGATTTGATTTGAATTTGCATGCCTCCTATTTTGCAGGGAAACTCATTTTCTTGAACACCTTTGATTAAAAAAGTGCATGTGGAAGGGGAAAAAGTTTGAACCCATTACCGAAGAATGGCACAGCGAAGCGTGCAGTACCTTCTAGTACGATCTAAACGTGTGTATATTTGGTTTGCTACATTGCATTCTGATGCAGCCAGCCTAGAGGGACACTTTTATATGGCACGACATTTCAGTCAGTTCAAAAACAAGTAATACTTCGTCGACGACTGTGGCGGCCCGGAAATAACAGCAATTTCAATGGGGCAACCCATTTCGTCCGTCGCCGTCCGTTTGGGTCGGCCCGAACAGAAAAATCGGCCCAACGCACCGACCAAAACGGACGCGTGTCTGCTTGGCGTCCGCATGGCGACCCATTTCTGGTCTATTTTTTAGCCGGATTTACGTCGGCGCGGACACGAGACGGACGCGCGCGCGCCTACTCATCTCCCCGGGGCCGTCGGTTGGTTGCAGCCATCATCATTTTCCCTAATTTTTCTCGAAAACACTCCTGCCCGCGCGCGCTCCCGCCCCAACCAGCCATGGACGACGCCATCGACCTCGACGCCGTCGGCGGCCTCACCTCCCTCGCCTCGTCCAGCATCGCCGCCCCCTCCGGGAAAGGTAAGCCTCGTGCCCCGCACAAGACGGCCGCCGAGATCAAGCCAAAGAAGGCACTGACGCCCGAACAGCAGGCATGCGACTCGGCCAAGAGGATAGGCCGGAGGAACGCCGCAGACGCGAGGGATGAGGCCGCCGCGCAGGCCGCCGTCATCGCTGCCGCACAGCAGGAGGTCACCAACGCCCACGTCGCGGCGGCAACGAGGGAGGCGCTCTACATGCTAGGGTTAAACCCTAGCCAGCACGGCCTCGTCCAAGCCGCCGTCGCCGCGGCCAGCACTGGCTCATCGGATGGTGCTGCCCGACTCGCCCCGTGCATCGGCTTGCAACCCAATCCCTAGCTTCCACGTCTACCCGCAGGCCTCCCGCCTTTCCGAGGAGTGCTCGCCCGACGTGAGCATGGTCGCGCCTTCCACGCCCGCGCTCGCGCCCATCAACCTCGACGCCACCCCGGTGGTCGGCGGCTCGTCATCCGATGGCTCGAGGAAACGCGCGCGGCCAATGCCGGCCGGCGTGCCCCCGGACGCTCGCAACCTGTTCAAGGAAATGCCATCCGCCGTCGACGAGGACTACATGCAGAACCTCATCTTCGAGGGCGGTGCGCCGGCCGCTGGCTACTATCCCGACGAGACACAAAGCCAGGACGGCCGCGGGGCGTTCACGCCGGCCGCTGGCTATTATTCCGACCAGGTGGCCTTCATGCGTGGTCAGGTCGGCATCGACCTGGACGGCTTCCCCCTCGACCACGAGTTCCCGGACGACTATGGGCTGGAGGAAGAGGACGAGTGCGACATCGAAGTGGAGCCTTTGTTGGAGGACGAGCTCGCCAACCAAGCCGCCGGTCCTAAGCCGAAGTGCAAGAGCAAGCACACGAAGGCGTACACGGCGGCCGAGGACAAGCTTCTTTGCGAGTGTTGGCGAGACATTGGACAAGACCCCAAGATGGACGCCGAGCAAAAGCATTCAACCTTTTGGATTCGTGTCCACCGAGAGTTTCATGAGCGCAAGAAGTTTCCGCCTTACCAATTTGTGAGCACGCGCGGGTGGGTCTCCCTTTTCAAGCGGTGGAGGGTGATCCAACAAGAGTGCAACAAGTTTTGCGCCACTCTTGAGAGCGTCAAGGTCCGCCCCGTGAGCGGCATCGGCATGCAAGACATGGTATGCTAGCAAGCCTCCCTCTTTTGTGTCATCAAGTTCATCCTTTGCATGTTCATTTGCATATCACTTGCCCATATGCTTGCATGGAAACATTTTGTAGGCATTTCAAGCTTTGGAGGCATTCAAGGTTCAACACAATGGCAAGTGCTTCAACCTCTCCCATTGCTATCGAGTCATCAAGGACGAGGAGAAGTTCAAGGCGCAATATGCCGCACTCAAGTCATGTGGGGGGGGGAAGAAAGCCCTGGAGGATGTTGGGGAGGGCGAGCCGGCACGACCGCGGGGGAAGACCAACTCCAAGAAGGAGGACAAGCGAGATGCGGCCACCAACGCCTTGATCGCAAGCATGGATGGCATGATGAATAAAAAGAACTCAAGGGAGGAGGAGCGCCGGCGTTTCAAGGCGGAGCAAATGGACGCTTTCATGGAGATCCAAAGGAGGAGGCTTGAGCTGGACGCCGAGAAGCAAGCAAGGATGTTCGAGTTAGAGGCAGAGAAGCAAGCCAAGATGCTAGAGATCGAGGCCGCCAACGCCAAGACCAAGGCAAAAGAAGTGGCTCTCGCGAGCATGATGACCGGGGTGGAGATCATGAAGGTGGATCTCAACACCGTGTCGCCAAGGAAGAGGTCGTGGTTCGAGAAGATGCAGGCCGACATGCTCAAGTTCGACGACGAGTGATCCATGGCGGCGAGCACCATCTTTTTTGTATGCCAGTAGGTGTGCCGGCATGACCACGGGAGCCGCGATGGCGTGGTCGAACTCAAGTCCCACCCTTTTTTTGTGTGATGGCATGTGTGCCTGCCGGCTGGCGAGTGCGCCAGCATGAACTGTGGTGATATTTACTGAATCCGGCATTGTATGCCGGTGCTGGCATAGTGCCGGCATGAGACATGGCCGCTGGCATGATCACCCGCGGGCCTTTTTTTAAAGTTGAATGCGGACATGAAATGGGTCGGCGCGTTGGGCGCACTGCCGACCCAAATGCAAAACTGGGCCGGATGCCGGGCAGGCGGCCACTAGTAGAAAACAGGGCTACCATTCAGCCCTGGCCAGCCCATTAGTCCCGGTTCTTCAAGAACCGGGACCAATGAGGGGTATTAGACCCGATTCGTGAGCCCAGGGGGTCGGCCGGGGCCTCATGGACATTGGTCCCGGTTCATGTAAAACCATTTGTCCCGGTTCGAGCCACGGACCGGGACCAATGGTCCTCGCTGCTGGCCCACAACCATTGGTCCCGGTTCGTGGCATGAACCGGGACAGAAGGGGTGGCTTTAGTCCCGGTTCATGCCACGAACTGGGACAAATAACTTGCCTATATATACCCACCACTGCGACAGAGCACTCCACAGTGCTCTGTTTTTTCAATCCGGCGAGGAGAGGGCATTTGGGTGCTCTAGTTCACCTCCTATGCACATGAGGTGTTCGATGAAATTCCCGAGCCACACTAGTTAAGCTTTCTCCTCTCGAAGCTCGACCTAGGAGCTCCATTTTTTTCGAGATTTGTCTAGATTTAGGGGTCCATCACGCCTCGTCCCTGTTTTCACCGGCGTTGATCGCTCACGCCGATCTCGTCGCCGGCACCACCGTGGTGAGCCTCTTGTTCTTATCTTCTTTATGATACTTGTCTGATTTTCTTACTTTAGATAGATATTTGTCTGATTTTCTTAATTTTGACACACATAATTATATGTAATGCACGCAGATGAATCGGCAATGGATGTATGGTGAGAGACACACCTCCGAGTACATTAAGGTCGTGCATATCTTTCTCAAAGTGGCTGAGGCAAACAAGCAGAATAGTTTTATGTGTTGTCCATGCAGTAAATGCGGGAATACGAAGTCTTACTCTGACCGGAAAATCCTTCACACCCACCTGCTTTACAAGGGTTCCATGCCACACTATAATGTTTGGACGAGGCACGGAGAAATAGGGGTTATGATGGAAGACGACGAAGAAGAAGAGGACGATGACAACTATGTGCCCCCTGAATACGGTGATGCTGCAACGGGGGGAGCAGCTGAAGATCAAGAGGAACCAGACGATGTGCCCGATGATGCTGCAATGGGGCAAGCTGCTGAAGATCAAGAGAAACCAGACAATGTGCCCGATGATGATCTCCACCGGGTCATTGTCGATGCAAAGACGCAATGTGAAAGTCAAAAGGAGAAGTTGAAGTTCGATCGCATGTTAGAGGATCACAAAAAAAAAGTTGTACCCCAATTGTGAAGATGGCAACACAAAGCTGGGTACCGTACTGGAATTGATGCAGTGGAAGGCAGAGAATGTTGTGCCTGACAAAGGATTTGAGAAGCTACTAAAAATATTGAAGAAGAAGCTTTCAAAGGATAATGAATTGCCCGACAGTACGTACGCAGCAAAGAAGGTCGTATGCCCTCTAGGATTGGAGGTGCAGAAGATACATGCATGCCCTAATGACTGCATCCTCTACCGCGGTGCGTACTAGGATTTGAACCCATTCCTGGTATGTGGTGCATTGCGGTATAAGATCAGACGAGATGACCCTGCTGATGTTGACGGCGAGCCCCGCAGGAAGAGAGTTCATGTGAAGGTGATGTGGTATGCTCCTATAATACCACGGTTGAAACGACTGTTCAGAAACAAAGAGCATGCCAAATTGATGTGATGGCACAGTGAGGACCGTAAGAAAGACGGGAAGTTGAGAGCACCCGCTGACGGGTCGCAGTGGAGAAAAATCGAGAGAGAGTACTGGGATGAGTTTGCACGTGACCCAAGGAACGTATGGTTTGGTTTAAGCGCGGATGGCATTAATCCTTTTGGGGAGCAGAGCAGCAATCACAGCACATGGCCCGTGACTCTATGTATGTATAACCTTCCTCCTTGGATGTGCATGAAGCGGAAGTTCATTATGATGCCAGTTCTCATCCAAGGCCCTAAGCAACCCGGCAACGACATTGATGTGTACCTAAGGCCATTAGTTGAAGAACTTTTACAGCTGTGGAATGGAAACGGTGTACGTGCGTGGGATGAGCACAAACAGGAGGAATTTAACCTGCACGCGTTGCTGTTTGTAACCATCAACGATTGGCCTGCTCTTAGTAACCTTTCAGGACAGACAAACAAAGGATACCACGCATGCACGCACTATTTAGCTGACACCGAAAGTATATACCTGGGAAGCTGCAGGAAGAATGTGTACCTAGGCCATCATCGATTTTTTCCAACCAACCATCAATGTCGAAAGAAAGGCAAGCATTTAAAAGGCGAGGCAGATCACCGGAAGAATCCCGCCATGCCTACCGGTGATCACCTACTTGCTATGGTCAATGATTTACATGTAATCTTTGGAAAGGGTCCCGGCGGACTAGCTGTTCCGAGTGACGCTGGGGGACACGCACCCATGTGGAAGAAGAAATCTATATTTTGGGACCTACCCTACTAGAAAGACCTAGAGGTCCGCTCTTCGATCGACGTGATGCACGTGACGAAGAACCTTTGCGTCAACCTTCTAGGATTCTTGGGAATGTATGGGAAGACAAAAGATACATCTGAGGCATGGGAGGACCTACAACGTTTGCACGAAAAAGACGGCATGCCTCCAAAACAGTATGAAGGTCCTGCCAGCTATGCTCTTACCAAAGAAGAGAAGGAAATCTTCTTTGAATGCCTGCTTAGTATGAAGGTCCCGACTGGCTTCTCGTCGAATATAAAGGGAATAATAAATATGGCAGAGAAAAAGTTTCAGAACCTAAAGTCTCATGACTGCCACGTGATTATGACGCAACTGCTTCCGGTTGCATTGAGGGGGCTTCTACCGGAAAACGTCCGATTAGCCATTGTGAAGCTATGTGCATTCCTCAATGCAATCTCTCAGAAGGTGATTGATCCAGAAATCATACCAAGGATAAGGAGTGATGTGGTGCAATGTCTTGATAGTTTCATGAAATTCCTCCCTTCAAAGTCAAGGCTGACCCAAGCATCCTGATAAATGATGAAGATTATCCATGGTTACGGCGTAATAAGGAAAGGACACAAGCAAAGAAAAGGTGAAGACTTTCTCCACAACTATTATGATGATACCATGCCAACTTTCAACCTTTTTGTAGTTCATTTGAAATGCTTGTTGTAACCGACAAGTTTCCGTATAAAATCCTGATACTTCGAAAGAGATTGTCCGTTTTGTACACGAAGTGCATCCAGTTTTTGCCATAACCCTCTCAACTTTCTTGCATATGCTATGTGGATGAAATGATGATACCATGCCAAAATAAAAGAGAGGCGCAATGCTCACCTGCATGTTGCTTAGCTTCAGGCCAATGTGCACGTGAGCACTGCGCTTCTCCCTTCATCGTCTCTACACTCAGGTCTTATAAACTGTTGTGAGTGCCTCTCGCTTGGCGAGGTGGGACTAAAAAACAGCTGCACAAAGAATCAACTAAAAAACTCTTTTACTGGTTCATGCCATGAACCGGTAATAAAAGGTGCTCGATCGTGGGGCCCCAGCCTTAAAACCTGTACCAAATAAAATGCCTTTGTAACAGCCTTAGAACTGGTACTAAAGGAATCAACTAAAAAGCTTTTATAAACCTCTAGTATTATTGAAACTAAAATTATATAGAATTTTGTTACCAACTTTAATAGCAAAAAGAATTATCATAACAGAAAATAAATAAGTAATTAGAATTTTGTTCAGAACATTACAAGCAAAAAGAATTATCATAAAATAAAATAATTAATTAATTAGAATTTTGTTCAAAACATTACAAGCAAAAAGAATTATCATAAAAGAAAATAAATAAGTAATTAGAATTTTGTTACAAACTTTAATAGCAAAAAGAATTATTGTAAAAATAAATAAATAAGTAATTAGAAAGAAAAAAGAAAGAAAAAAACTAGAAAAAAATAAAAAAAAAGTGCCACCTACAGGGCCACCACGGCCTGCATACGACTAGAAACCCATTACTAGGGCCAGGATATAGGCCCGCAGTAGGCCCAATAGGCCCACAAGCACAGAGAGTGATTTTAGGCCCATAAGCCTACAGTAGAGAGGAGCTCGAAGTGGTTGGTTCGGCAGGGCTTATAAACCACTCCGAGCCCCTCTCGGCTGGCGAGGTGGGACTAAACATAGCACCGCACCGCGCCAGTTTCAGCACACGACCTTTGGTCCCAGTTGGTGCCACAAACCGGGACTAAATGGGTGCATTGGTACCGGTTGGTGCCACCAACCGGTACCAATGCCCCTCTTTTGTCCCGGTTTGTGGCACCAACCGGGACCAAATGTCTCTGTTTCTCGCCCTTTGGGCTGCAGAAAAGAGGCCTTTGGTCCCGGTTGGACTAAAGGGGTGCATTGGTCCCAGTTGGTGACATGAACCGGTACCAATGCTCTGCCTATATAAACAGCACTCGCGAAAATTTGGTTCAGTTCTTCTTGCCCGCCGCCCGATGCCGCCAGGCTACCCGTCTGTCTCTGCCTCGCCGTCGCCGTCGTTGCCTCGCGCCGTCCCGCACCGCCCCGACGCCGTCCCGTGCCGCCCCAACGCCGTCGCCGCCCCCACCCCGCGCCCCGTGCCCCG
>NC_057795.1:557185256-557200871 GCF_018294505.1 Triticum aestivum | reverse complement strand
TAGTTAGAAAAATAATAGAACTATAGTTAAACTAGTTTATTTTTAGTAAGTACTACTTTATTTTATTTATAGTAAGTGCTTCATATATAGTTGAACTAGCTAGTTGATTTAATAAACTACTTTATTTTACTATATATAGAAGTAGTTTGTTTTTAGTAAGTACTACTTTATTTATTTATAGTAAGTGCTTAGTAGTTGAACTAGTTGATTTAATTAATAAAACTACTTTATTTAACTATATATAGAAGTAGTTCCCGCATCGACATCGACGATGCCTATCCCGCATCCTCGTCGTCGTCGACTCGGCAGTGGAGGCCTGCTTGATCAGGGCCATGTTCGGGACTGGGCTCCGCCGGGCTGGTATTGGGAGGTGCTACCTTCCGGGGGACGTAGGTTGGTGAGGAGGCAGCCCGTTGTTGACCAGATCCTTGTTTGGTGACGGTCGCGTGGGCCCGTGACGGTGCCGAGGCTTCCGGTCACCACGTAGGTGGTACGTCACTGTGTCAGCGAGGAGGACGAGCACGTCCATCGCTACATAGTTGCATTGGAGGGCAGGTTCGTCAATACCTGGCAGGTTCTATAGGGATCTCACTGGATCTATGATCATGTGATGGTTCCTTATCTTTGGGTGTCCACGGCCCACGACGATACCCGTCGGGCGCTACGGTTCTAGCTGTATTAATTAGCGATGCTATTTGTATGATAGTATTCGAGGAGTATTAGTGATAATATTCGATGATGTATGGACACAAGAGATGATGTACTTTTGATTATAATTGAATGCATGCTAATTTGAATACTACTTTATTTTATGATTTGGTTTTGCTTATTGAATGCTCATATTGGAAAAGTACTCCTACTTTGAATGCTAAAATTGAAGAGCACTCTATGCAGAAATCTAGGAGCCCCCTCCATCATCCACGCCGTCGTGGGTGTAGCTTCTCCTTCATCCCCGTGTGCTAGACAATTTGATGTAATAATGCACTCGGGAATGAAAGGAGGAGCTACGTACCATCACCGATAGTCAACCCGTGATTAATAATAATGATCTAATTTAGGTTTTTTAGTACATATATTTAATTGTACAAGTTTAATATTTGAATTATGAACTTAGGCCGAAAATGTCGTACTCGGACGACGAACACCACGCGGGGAGTGCGACTGGTGCCACGACGACCGAGGTATGTGCGACAGGTCCATTGAGCTGGACGAAGATCGGCACTTCAGCATTAAGCTCGAGGAGACCTTCGATGTTCATACGAACGCAACGACGAATATAGTTTTTTTCGTAATTAAGCAAGACTTCAACTATTTTAACGTGTATTTTTTATCTTTTCCAATTCAACTAGCTTAGCCCATGCTATGCAAGACGCTATGTCTTGGAGAGAATGGGTTTTGAAGACCATGAAAGTATGGAAACCAAAAAAATTCTCCTAAGGACCCATCATGATGCGGATTTTAAAGTAAAGTTGTACAATGCTGAGAGTGTAACTCATTTTTGTTGCAAAAATTGGGAAGCACTTTGCAAGATGTATGATTTTGATGAGGATATGCTTGTCACCATGGATCTTCGTGATCCTACAACCGAGCAAGACAATATGGACATTTGGGTCCTTGTGGATACACCTCCAATTCTTCCCCCATGTGAGCTTAATATAGTTATTAAGTAATTTATATTGTTTATTTCAAAATAGTTGACAACTTATTTTCATGGACAGCTTATTTTCATTCTTCAAAGAATGTGCGGAAGATGGTAGAAAAAACCCACTACACCAATGGCTCCGAATTAACTTATAAGGAGAAAAATTATCTGGTCGCATTTTGTACTGATCTTGAGAATTACAATGTCTACAATCGAACTCCTCAACATTATGGTCAATACGTGCCACTAGTGCACGTGTTGAACTACGGTAACTACCATGGAGATACCCTGGTAAGATTTTTTTACTATTACGACATATGTGCATCTTTTTGCATACTTCTAACACTAGTACATCATTGCTAACAACGAAGTTATTACTATGTTTTTCAACAGATAGTCCCGAATGATTGTGTGCCTCATCTGATGTATACGCACGGTCGCCTTGATGTTTTGAACATACAACCAGGTCGTCCTACGAATCTCAACTGTCCATACCGGATTTCTAAAAGAAGTCGAGACATGACAATCAAAGAATGGAAAAAATGTATGGACAGTCGTAAGGAGCTTCTTGGAAGCAAAAGGAGGCGAAGAGCAAGAATTGGAGACAGGATGATCTCCATTCTTCATAATGGAGAATCAGGGTCTATATTGTTTTATGCTATTTTACCTTAAGGGTGTTTAGGTCCTACCTGATACTGATGATCATGTGCTAAGAACAATTATGTAGGATTGGGTTCGATGACTATGAGGATGATGATCGTATGACTTGTTATTAATAACGAGTAGAAATTGTATGATGATGCATGATTAGTAGGACTTGTTATTATTTATGATGATGTATGATGCGAGCATGCATGAGTTATTATATATCAGCGGGTGAAATGAACATAGCAGTAGCGTTGGTAAACCAAGGACGAAGATTTAAGAGAGGACACTTCTCTCTATTAGCTAGCTAATAACAACCTAAAATTAACCACCAAAACCCCTAAACCAGCCACTTTTTTTTAAAAAGAAGAAAAACCTCAGCTCCAGCCAGCTGCTGACACGTGGAAGCCTTTTGGTCCCGGTTCATGTCACTAACCGGGACCAAAGGCCCCCTTGCCTGGGCTGCCCGCAGTGGCCACATGGAGGCCCATAGTTCCTGGTTCATGTAAGAACCGGGACTAAAGGGGGATGCATTAGTAACGACCTATTTGTCGGCGTTCTGGGAACGTGGGTACCCAGACTTGCCTGCCTGCAGCCTGCAGCATGGCTCAAGGAGTGGCCCAGTACGGCCCATCTTCGTCAACACAAGCTCAAGACCCTCGCGAGGGGCCAAGCCTCGCGGGGCGGACGACAGGAAGCTTCCTCAGGCATAGCCTCGTCAGGCTGGCTTGCGAGGAGGCGGAGAGATCAAGGCGGGGTACCTCACGAGGTGCCCGTCACGCAAGCCATGACGACTGAACCCAGGCGGGTGCCGGCCTGCGCAGTGTCCTTGTTTCCTCTTTGATGCAAAGGGTGCAAGCGCAGGCCAAGGTACCAAGCAAAGGCTACCATTTCGATGCAACGAGACCAAGACCAGCAGAACGACAGGATGGAGGTCATTGTGGGGCCCAGGAAGGCGTCATCGTCAGAGCCTTTGGCAGGCGAGGACCAACTTTAGTCAGGATAAGTGTACTAGATATTCCCCTTCAAAATGGCCAATTATTGGCGCCCTTCCCGCTCAATATTTGGAAAGAGGGCCAGGGCCTCGCTCTATAAATACGGCTAGCCACCATAGTAGAAAAGGATGATTTGATCGAGAGCCAAGGGATCCGGATCCAATCCTTCCCAAGAGGCATCACCCCCACAAGAATTCCTCCTCTCGCGAGGTTATTCTTCCCTTGTAATGTTCATCGTCAGCCCCTGAGGTAATCCACATACCACACACTGGAGTAGGGTATTACACCACCATGTGGCCTGAACCAGTATAAACCTTGCGTCCCCTGTGTTGTTCTTCGTGTAGCCTAGATCCTTTTGCGAGGCGACGAGACGTGAGTTGGTAGAGGGGTGATCTCCGCGTGCACCCCAGATTTCGAACCTTAAGGGTCTTCCGGAACTCAAAATCCGACATTTGGCGCGCCAGGTGGGGGTGCGCTGGAATCACGCCTTCCGCTGTCTTGTGTTTCGCCGTTTGTCGCATCCATGTCTGACGCTTGTCGAGCCCGCGCCGAGCGCCAGGCTGCCCTCACGGCCCATGTTGCCCAGACGGCCCCCGTAGGAGGGCCTCCCCGTCGTTCCACGTCGCCTGCCGCCCACGCCACCACCGGTCCGGCGGAGAACGAGCAGTAGGCCTCATCCCTGCATCCTTCGGTGCGGCAAGAAGGCCGCACTGCCACCCCATCGCTGACTCCAGCAGGCTCATCGTCGCACGCCCGTCGCGCTCCTGCGGACGCACACACCGCGTTGCTCCTGGCGCGAGAGCTCCTGCACTACCGTTCCGTCGACGACCTCTATGACGAGTGGCTTGCCCGCATCACCGAGCTCGTCAGCGCCACAGGGGGCTCCCCTGCACCATCCCTCTCGCTGCACCGCCCCTCGCCCTGTGCGGGCAATGCAGCTCCGGAGGCGCCTCGGCCGCCTTCCCCTCAAGAAGGCGCCCTGGCCCCAAGGCGCGTGGCCCCTGGACGAGACCCGCTCCGTCCAGTGCCCACGCAGCAAGAGAAGAGTTGCCAAGAGATCCCTCGTCCTCAAGAAGCTGCCCGTGTGCTCCGCGCACCGGCACGTCATGACCGCGCTCCTACTCCAGCGCGCCAATACCCCGCGCTGCTCCTGGCGGCGGCGCGCGGAGACCTCCAAGATCAAGCTCTTCGCCACCAAAGGCCTCCAGTGGCCACTGCAGGCTGTCGTGCCTTCACCGCCGAGCTGCGCAGCGTGGCCTGGCCGGGAAAGTTCAAGCCAGATCTGCCCCCGCGCTACGACGGCACGGCTGACCCTGCGGAGTTACTCCAGCTCTACGAGCTGGGCATCGAAGCCGCCAACAGGGACGAGAAGGTCATGGCGAACTGGTTTCCCATGGCGCTCAAGGACGATGCCCGCACCTGGCTCCTGAACCTAGCTCCTGGCATGATCTCCTCCTGGGACGAGATGCGCACTCGCTTCATCGCCAACTTCCAGGGCACCCGCGACCGGCCCCCGGCCATGAGCGACATGCGCCGCATCAAGCAACAGCCAGGACAGACCCTGCAAAAGTACATCCAGCGCTTCAACAACGCTCGCCTCAAGATCCCCAGGGTGACTGAGGAGGCCATCATCTCAGCCTTCTCTGACGGCGTGCGTGACATCAAGATGAAAGAGGAGCTGGCAATCCATGAAGACCTGTGCACATCCCTGGAGCTGTTCAACTTGGCGACCAAGTGCGCCAGGGCTGAGGAAAGGCGCCTCTCCCTCCTCGAGCTTCCGCCTGCTGATCCGGAAAAAAAGAAGCCCAAGGTCAAGGACGTGAAGCGCAAGGGGGCTGTTGTGCTTGCAGCAGAGCCAGACACCAAGCGAGGCAGGGACCAGCCTGAGTCATCCAAGGGTAGCCGGTACTACGTGTACCATGACCTCCGCACCCACAACACTAACGAATGCCAAGAGCTCAGGGTTGTGCGATATGGGTGTGCCGGCCGACGCCTCAAGCGCAACGACCGGGGCTATGGCCGAGGAGGAGGAAGAGGTGGAGGACGATGGGAAGACCGTGGCCCTTGCCAAGGGTGGCGTGACCGATCTCGCGAGGACCGCTGGCAGGACGAGCCCCGCGAGGAAGGCTTGAGGGATCAGCCTCGTGAGGATCGCCCTTAGGGCAACCCAGGCCTCCCTCCTCTGCCACCACCACCGAGGAGGAATGAAGACCATCATCAGGACGAAGGGGCTGGGGGCTTCCAGGAGCCGCGCGCAATCGCTTGCATCTTGGGCGGCGCTCAGGCCCTAGCCTCTCAGCGCATCTTCAAACAGTTTGCTCGCGAGGTGAATGCAGTCCTCCCCAGGCTTGAGGCCACGCGCCCTCTCAGATGGTCAGCGTGCGCTATTACGTTCAGCTCAGCGGATCAGCTCAAGTGCGCAGCCACGGCCGGAGTCCTCCCGATGCTTTGCTCCCCAATCATCAGCAATGTGCAAGTCACCAGGACCCTCATCGATGGCGGAGCGGGACTCAACGTCCTGTCCGTCGAGACATTCAACAATCTCCAAGTGCCATACAATCTGCTTCAGCCAACCAAGCCTTTGTCAGGAGTCACTGATGGTTCCACCGTTCCGATAGGGCAAGTTCGCATTCCTGTCACCTTTGGGCAGCGCGACAACTACCGCACCGAGCTCATTGACTTCGACGTCGCCCACATTCGTCTGCCATACAATGCCATCCTCGGGTACCCAGCCCTGGCCAAGTTCATGGCAGTGACTCATCACGGCTACAATGTCCTCAAGATGCCAGGAAGCGATGGAGTCATCATGATGCCTTGTGAGGAGAGGGATGCGGTGTGTTCTCTTGAGCGTGCTTTCCAAGCTGCTGCAATCGAAGACCCAAACCACAGGAGCGGAAGACTTCCCAAGGCAGTCCCTAAGAAGAAGAAAGCATCACCCGGTCCGAACCCTCAGGAGGCAGGCCCATCCAATGGTGTTGTGTCAGGATCCGCGCCCGATCAAGGGGCGCCTCCTTCTGTCGCATAGGAAGGCGCACCCGGCGCCCTCCTCGGGCAAGGCTCGGGGGCTCTCTCCTGGAGGGCCATCGACTTTGCCAAGATCACGAGGGAGGCGCTCAGGCATCACTTGGAGGCATGCTTCAAAGCACGTTTCCCTCAGGAAGGAACAAGGCAAGGAGGGCCAAACCCTCGGGAGTTCATTAGCGAGATCATTCAGGAGCTGCAGGAGTCAAGAGTCATGAGTGGCAGCCGCCGCTTACCCGCCGTAGCTCCCCATCCAGGCGAGGATGGTGGGCTGCGCGTCGGCATCGACGTACTAGGGCTCAACTGAGCTGCCCCTCAGGATCGCTTCTAGCCCTCGCGCGTGGAACATTGCGAGGGTCCACCCCACAACTATGTTTGCATGCCTTTTGGCCTGCCGAACGCGGTGGCCGCGCGTCAGCATCTTATGAGGAGCATTCTAGAGGCTCGGGAGGTCAGGCATTCCGCAGTCCTGGCGGAGATGGAGATGGTCCTCGAGGAGCCGCCTGCGCCTCCGGAGCCCCCCGAGGCTCCTGGGCCTGGGGGCTCGTGAGGATCGGTTTCCACAGCGCGCGTCGTCAGCTACTTCAGCATCCCCTCATCTCCAACTTCATCAGGTGACATCCTTCAAGTTTCATTTTCAGCTGGGAGCGCCCCCAGGGCTGCATCATTCCCAGGCCGCGTGGGTCCGTCCCTGCGGCATGTATCCCTTTTGTTTATGCCTTTAGGTTACCTTGTTGGGGGCGCCCCTCGGGCTGCATTATCCCCAAGCCGCTCGGCCCTGACCCAGCGGCATTTGCCATTTTCTGCATCTATCTAAATGGATTTGCTCCTTCATGCTTAACGTGCTCGACCTAATCGTCTGCTCGATTGACACCTACCTTTGGAGCCGCTCGCTCTGGCATGGCACTTGCGCACGGGTCCGTCCCTGCAACGCCGATAAATCTAAGTGGTCGAGCTCTGGCCGCGGCAGCCTCGCAAGGCGCCACCTCACCAGGCCCTCAGTGCCTCAATCACTCCCTCGGAGCGACCAATGGTTGGCTGGCAACCGCAACAACAGGCCTTGCTTTCTCTCATGATTGGTACGCAGGACCCGCTCCAGGAACAACGCTGGGCACGACGTGAGCCTCCTCTCCTTCTCTCCGGCACAATCCGCTTGCACATTAAAAGGGGGCGCCTGAGCATCGCGAGTCATGGGCTCTTACTGGCTCTCGAGCCCTCACCCCTGGCCTTGACCCACGGCATCACGACCTGTCATACCAGCGGCGGCTGAGCTCGCTCGAGGGCCGGGACCTGAGGACGTAGAGCATGAAGGAAAGTGTGGGGGTGAGGGAAGGAGCTCGCGAAGACCTGACCCTGCAGCGCCTCAGCTGCCTCCACACAGGCCCGGCACTTCGCCGAAAGCTACTCCAAATCAATAAGATAAGTCACACCAAGACTGATTCGACTCAGCGCTAAACCCTCGCCTACTGCAGCTCTATCACGGCAACGTTGCCTACCATTCTTACCCAGCGGAGGCTGCTTGAGCGCTAAAGGGGACCTCCTGAGCATTGCGACTCAGGGGCCCTTACTGGACATCGGGCCGCTCACCTCCTGGCCTTGACCACGGCATCGCGACCTGGCATACCAGCGACGGCTGAAGCTTGCCTGAGGACCGGACCTGTCAACGAAGAGCACCAAGCCCTCGTGAGGAAAGAAAGGGGGAGCCGAGCCGGGACAGGACTAGCATCTCGCATCAATTCATAATGAGGATATATATTCACAAAAGACATGGCCAGCGCCTTACATACCCCCGTGGGGTGGTACTTCGGTTCCTCGCCGGGATAAAAGACGCGAATCCTAACGAGTCCTAACTATAGGAACCGCGACGGCAGACACCATCATCAACAGTGGGCCGCGCAAGACCAGCGCCAACCCCATCCAGATCAGTCGCGCCGGCCCTGCTTCGGGCACGGCGCGAGCTCGAGGGCTCGTAGCTGTCGTCGCTCATCGCCGGAGTCAGGAAGAGTCCGGAAGAGTCACTGGACCCTCCGACACGCCCGCTGCCACCAGAGGAGCTGCTGGAAGAGCGGTCGGCAGGCCTGGTCCTCACCGCTCCGGAGCTCCGGCCGCTGCCTCTGGGGTAGCACTCTAGCTGGCGTCCTTCCTTATCGAAGACCTTGAAGAGCATCAGGGAGGCGCCATCATAATCCAGGTGGATCACGAGGGCCCCCTCTGATCGGCAGACCCGGGCGATCTCGCCCCAGCCCCGGGTCATCTAGACCTTTCCCGGAGCGACCACCTCGACCTCCGCTTCGGTCGCAGAGGTACTACAGTCAGCGTGCTGCAGCCAGAGCCCAAGAGGCCCCATCGGCGGGATCTCGAAGGCGAAGGAGGGAGGAAGGCGAATCCAAGATCGAGGAGGCATAGTAGTGTGAAGCACGAGCTCACGGGAGAAGCCCTCGGCGTGAACTCCAGGAGGAACGACGCGCATCGCCGTAATCCGCCGGCGACGACGCGGCTCTGGCGATGTCGTTCGGCGCCTGCGTCTCCAGGGCCCTCGATCCGGGTGTACAAGGGCAGCGGAAACCCAGGCGGCGGCTGCTCGAACCAAGGCCTCGACGCCTCTTGCCAAGCACCCCCGTCTCCACGGTAGAGGGCTGGCCATTTCTTCGGCGGAAGCGGAACAGGACCCTCTCGTGGGGCCTTCCTCTTCTCCTCTGTAGAAAACCGGCGGATTGGTGCCATTGACGTAAGGTGGAGCAAGGGCGAGGAAGAAGAAGAAAGAGAGTGCAGGAAGGGATGGACTGGAAGGGCTCGCGTTGTTCCGTACATATAGTCGAAGGAGGCCAACCGTCGGCCTCCACGATCACAGGTAATCATGACCCGTTTTTCATGCAGGGACTTGTCAAGTCACGCAGTTGCCGAGGAGTCGTGGGTAAGCGGGGACGCCCACGTCCAATCAACCGCCACGCGGCGCCCAAGGCCGCAGGCTGTTGGGGCCTGCGGCGCTTCGCACTTGCTACTTCGCTTCCCTGCTAAGCCAAGTCCGGGCGCGCCTTGGGTCCGAGGGCTACTGTCGGTGTTCTGGGAACGGGGGTACCCGGATTTGCCTGCCTGCGGCTTGCAGCGTGGCTCAAGGAGTGGCCCAGTACGGCCCATCTTCGTCAACACAAGTTCAAGACCCTCGCGAGGGGCCAAGCCTCACTGGGCGAACGACAGGAAGCTTCCTCAGGCGCAATCTCGTCAGGCTGGTTCGCGAGGAGGCGGAGAGATCAAGGCGGGGTACCTCACGAGGTGCCCGTGACGCAAGCCATGACGACCGAAGCCAGGCGGGCGCCGGCCTACACAATGTCCTTATTTCCTCTTTGATGCAAAGGGGGCAAGCGCAGGCCAAGGTACCAAGCAAAGGCTACAATTTCGGTGCAACGAGACCAAGACTAGCAGAACGGCAGGATGGAGGTTGTCGTGGAGCCAAGGAAGGCGTCATCGTCAGAGCCTTTGGCAGGCGAGGACCAACTTTAGTCAGGATAAGTGTACTAGATGTTCCCCTTCAAAATGGCCAATTGTTGGCGCCCTTCCCGCTTAATATTTGGGAAGAGGGCCGGGCCTCGCTCTATAAATAGGCTAGCCACCACAGTAGAAAAGGATGATCTGATCGAGAGCTAAGGGATCCGGATCCAATCCTTCCCAAGAGGCATCACCCCCACAAGAACTCCTCCTCTCGCGAAGCTGTTTTTCCCTTGTATTGTTCATCGTCAGCCCCTGAGGCAATCCACACACCACACACCGGAGTAGGGTATTAC
Source organism: Triticum aestivum (assembly GCF_018294505.1). NCBI lineage: Eukaryota > Viridiplantae > Streptophyta > Magnoliopsida > Poales > Poaceae > Triticum > Triticum aestivum. The sequence continues at coordinate 557,190,786 of NC_057795.1, read as the reverse complement.
ACCACCATGATGGCCTGAACCAGTATAAACCTTGCGTCCCCTATGTTGTTCTTCGTGTAGCCTAGATCCTTTGCGAGGCGACGAGACGTGAGTTGGTAGAGAAGTGATCTCCGCGCGCACCCCAGAATTCGAACCTTAAGGGTCTGCCGGAACCCAAAATCCGACACTATTAGTCCCGATTCAAGAAGCGGGACTAAAGAACCTTACAAACCGGGACAAATGCCCTGTTTTCTACTAGTGGGCCTACCCAAACGGACAATAAGCGGACAAATTCGCCGTCCGTTTGGAACGGCCCGTTGAAGTTGCTCTTACTGGCAAAGACCTTGAGAAGCTTTCCTCCACGTGTTTATTATCCGTCAGAGATCATCTGACTTGACTCACGCAACTTAGATGTGAGCCCATGTACAAGTTGATCCACATGTCATAAACCCAAAGTTATATACCTTAAATCAGCAAATATTTTTAACAATAGGATGCTACGTAGTGCATTTTTTTAAATGTGACATTTTCTTTCTAAATAGATGAACACTTATAAAATTGGTACATAAAGATTTAAAATAAAACAAAATTTCATTTTTCACAAAAGCCACAAATACTTTAAAAGATTACGAATGTTTTAAAATATACTTCCTCCGTTCCTAAATATTTGTCTTTCTAGAGATTTGAATAAGTGACTACATACGGAGTAAAATGAGTGAATATACACTTTAAAATATGTCTACATACATCCGTATGTGGTAGTCCATTTAAAATGCTAGAAAAACAAATATTTAGGAACGGAGGGAGTAGAAATATATGTGTAAATTGCATGACATTTATTTTAAAATATTATTCTTAGAAAAACATGTGGACGATTTTACAATTATACTCCCTCCTAACTTAATGTAAGATGTTTTTTGATAGTGTCATGGACTGTAAAAATGTCTTATAAAAATATACAGAGGGAGTACAATATTTTTTGAAAATACACAAACATTTGAAAAATACATAAATATGTTTTAGATGCATGAATACATAATTTTAAACATAGTTTAAAAAATTAAAAATACTTACTTTTATTATGTGTGTAATATTGTGTTGAACCACACGATTTTTCTTATAAGTTTGATTACAATCTACATTCTTGTAAACAAAAATTTAAAACCCCAGAAACGGCATTAAGATCTATGCAATGACCCCTCCTGAAGATGTGACCGCGGATCCTAGAGCGTGGGCGTGCGGTGCGCGTTGTAGGGCGTCTAAACCGGTTGGTATTCTCAGCTTGCCAAGTGGACAGCTTCTTGATACCACTGGATTAGATGGTGTTCGTTGATGCAGTCAAGGCACACCTTTGAGCTTGCGGCAAGGGATTAGAATGAAGAACAGAAGGAGGAAGAAATATCTCATTCGGATTTTACAAAGCAGAACTGCAGAACTAGCACATAAACTGGTCAGCTTGGGATGGATATTACTGGAGTGGAAGAGGCACAGTCGAAGAGAACCCATCACGAGGGATCAAGGAGCTGCTTGTTTTGTTAGAAGGGCGCGGAAAAGACGGTGTTCCCAGGCCCAGCAGGCAAGCTCTCAGCTTATGGTTGACTAAGTGCGAAGGGCAACCATCGGAACGCGGGCTCCTAGCCGCCGACCGAGCCTCAATCTGCCTTTCCGCACAGCCTCCGACCGAAATCGCACAACCGTCGACGACTGGAAAACAGCCCCAAAACAACAGGGGCGCGGGCGCCACCAATTTCCCCCCTCCCTACACGACACTCTGTGATTGGAGCACGAACGACATGATTCATGCTGGCTGGGCCAAGGCGGTTCGCACTGGGTTAAGGCAGACCTATGGGTTCCAAAACAAAACCACAATAGAATCACCGTTGATGCCGCATTTTTTGGGAGCTTAGTATCTCTAACTGATTGGCGAATATCCAACAACCCGGTTCAGCAGAGGGTTCTGACCACAGCTCAACACTGGTGGAAAAAAAGCCTTTGGTCGCGGTTCGCAACTGCCATTAGTCGCGGTTGCGCAACCGCGACCAAATAAGCGCGACTAAAGCCCCTCACCTTTAGTCGCGGCTGCTTAAGAACCGCGACTAACGGCCCGTCCACGTGGGCGCCAGGCGGCCGTCGGGGCGGAGGACCTTTAGTCGCGGTTCTTCTGGCCAACCGCGACTAAAGGCCGCCACAGGTTTAGGGTTTTAGCCCCCCCCTAAACCTGTTTTCTGTTTAATTTGTATTGTTTTATTTCTTTTGTGCTTTATTTTAATTTTGAAGGAGTTTCATATATTCTACGGTACTACATACATGCATATGAATGTACAATTTCAAATAAATTTGAAATTAGAACCAAAAAGAATTCAAGAGGAATATACAATATATATTCAATATCATCGGATGACCATATACAATTTTGAACAAGTTTCCATACATGATTTAATGCATATAAAGTTCTACGTCCTCGTAATAGTGTTCTCCTTTAGGATGGAGGACTTCCCTGCTGAACCATCCAGCTAGTTCCTCTTGAAGTGGTCGGAAGCGAGCTTCTGGACTAAGCATCCACCGGAGGTTATTCCTCTGAGCATTGGTATCACTCGGAACCCGCTCAGAGGTGTATCTCCGGATCATGTCACAGACATAGTATCCACATAGATTGGTCTCCGGTGGCTGAATATCCCCAGCATTCTTAGCCTTTAACATTTTGAATTCTAGCTCTTTTTTGAATTCACCGACCTTTGTATCTACGAACCGTCTCCAAACCCTACGAGGCAAAGAAAATTAAATGAACAAGAGAGTTATTAGTTACTTGATATTAGGAAATGAACGAAATAGGCCGATCGATATAGAGCGCAAATGAATGAAAATAATTACTTCTGCAGCATTCTTCTCATGCCGCCCCAAAGCTTTGGATCCATATTCACAGAGTCGTGGACGAGACATTCTGAGGTGTTAACTTTAATTACTAGCAGAATCCAGTGGAACCTGCGGACACGATACATGCACAGTACGTCATGCATAACTCATCGATTAGCCGGCCACATACCATGCATGGAGTAAACAAAAGAGAATGTGCTCAAGACAGAAACACTCACTCAAAATGGTAAGGAAATAGAATATCACTTTTGAGTTCCTGCTTTATAAGAAACTGTCACAGGTCTGCCTCCACGTCGGCGGGGTGACGCTCCAACACATGTCCATTAACGATGTGTGGGTCAATGAACCCAACATCATGGATGTTCCTTACTCTGCATTCCTTAATCTTCATTCTGCATGTATAATAGCGGACACAACAATATAGTTAGGACATATATATAGTGCAGGCAATATGAACGAGATGGGGTAGAAATTAATAAATCACTTACAGAACGTAGCAACTGATGATAGATTTATCGAGCTCGCGCAGATTGAAAAGCTGGAACAATTCACTCAGTTCAATTTGTACATAGTAATGTTTGAAGTGATGCTCATGTCTAACTTCCGCATAAATATATTCTTTGGCGTTTTTATTTTTTATGTAACCCTTGTACCATTTCAGCAGACCTTTCATTTGTGGAGGTAGATCCTTTTCCTGCGCAGGCTCGACGAGAGGCCCATTCTTGACATATGTAATTACTACCTCCTTTACTGGCGCCTCATCAAGGCCTAACAGTTCACGAAGAGTAATACCTAAGTTGGCCGCTTGTTCTCTGGCACTCGTTACAGTCAATCCCTGTGCTGCCGCAGCTTGTATGATCTCGGGGGCATCCGGACAGAAGGCTTCCACTATAAGCGGGGCAATCGATTGTTTACTTTGTTCCCCGAGCTGGGCAACTTGTTTCCCGCTTTTTTTACTTTCGGCCTTCTCCCGCTCTTTGTTCTCCTTGAACATGAGTGCCTGCCTGCGAAGTTCACGTGCATAGTCGTTAGGCAGATTCTTCGCGGCTTGGGACGGTGTGCTCAAAAATGACTTAGCCCACTTCTTTTGCTCATCAGCGTTCCCCCATGCCCGTACCACCAGCTTTTGGCCCTTGGGTCCCATCCCTCCGTACCTGGACGGATTCCTCGCGCCCTCAGCTCGTTCTCCATCTTCTCCAACCTAGGCACCCAAATGCGATACCCTCCTGGCCCCATAACATGATTGTACTCCTTCTTAGCCGCATTTTCCTTATTTTTTTCGATATTTGAATGAACTGCTCCGATTTCTTTTGCTTCACAAATTCTGGCCAATCATGTTTCAGTTTCTCATATTGTCCTTTGAAATCCGGAGTCTTGTTCTGCTTGACAAAGTCATGGGCTAGATTTTGCTTGAATTTCCGGAATGCGTCGGCCATCTTATGAAGAGCGAACTGTTTGACTAGCCTCCTCCTCTCCTTGTTTTCCTCAATCTTGTTACCCTCCTCATCGAATTTGTTGTATTCCGGAGGTAGAACGAAATGTTCCATAAGCTTTTTGAAGCAATCTTTTTTGTTCTCTTATCGACAAAAGTGAAACCAGCAATTCGTGCCTTCTTTGGCTTATTCCACTCCTGGACGGTGATCGAGACGTTGTCTCTAACAATGGCTCCGCATTGGTTGACAAACTTGGTGGCGTTCTTGCGGGGCTCCAGCGGCCTGCCGGTTGCACTGTTGACAACCTCGATGGTGCATGTTTCTCCTTGTTTCATCGTCTTGGTTGCGCCACGCTTTGACGACGTACTCGATTGTTTCGACGATCCGGCCGAGGGCTAAAATAAGAAAGAGAGTCGCGCGCGTTAGTCCACACATATTTATTCAAATCAGTTAGTTTGTATCACCAGAGGCTCAATGTATATATATATACCTCGGCGCCGGAGGTGGTTGCTACTTCCATTTGAAGATCGTCGTTTATCGACGTTTGTTCGGCATCATCTTGCTGACGGCGCCCTTCATCTTCACCGTCAAGGTTCAGATAAGAAGAGATATCATCTTCTTCTTGTCCGGTCGGCACATATAGAATATCGCCGTTTATGATGCCGAACATATGTGCTTCACCGTCCGGATCATAGTTGTCCATAATTGGGTCAGCTCTATCGTCCGCCATTATGTCAGTCCTGAAAACATGTAGTAAAAACAAATTAATTAAGTGAAGAAGGGGGGCGATGGCGGTGGCGGTGGCGAAAGGGCGGTGGCAAAAGGAGGGGGCGAGGAAGGGGTGGGAGAGGGTGTCGCGGTAGAGCGCGAGACGGGGCGGCAGACGACGGCGTCACGGAGAGGGAGGCGAGGACAACACATTTATAACCCTCGCCGTCCCCTCTCGATCCCTAAAAAAACACCGCGCGCATCGCCGCCCCCCCTCGCCGCCCCCTCTCCGTATATACGTTTTTTTTTGTTAATTATCAAATTTTACGTTTTTTTTTGTTAATTATCCCTAAAAAAATTCTCTCTCTCTCTCTCTCTCTCTCTCTGCTCTCTGCTCTCTCTCTCTCTGCTCTCTCTCTCTCTCTCTCTCTCTCGATCATCGCTCTCTGAGCAGTTGAGGGCGGCGAGGCCGGCGGCCCGAGGATGGATTGGGGGGCGGCGCGGCGTTGAGGGCGGCGAGGCCGGCCGGCGGCGTT
>NC_057795.1:557169806-557185246 GCF_018294505.1 Triticum aestivum | reverse complement strand
AAACACAAATATTATATCAAAAAATTCAGAAAAAAAAACTAATTCAATTCAAAATTCTAAAAATACAAATAATATATCAAAAAATTAAGAAAAATAAAACTAATTCAATTCAAAATGTTAAAAATACAAATAATATATCAAAAAATTCAGAAAAATAAAACTAATTCAATTCAAAATTCTAAAAATACAAACCTACACCCACTTGTGAAGAGAATGGCTCCAAATGGCTAAGTGTTGGCTGCTGGATGGGTATATATAGGGGAGGGGCTTTAGTTGCGGTTGGCCTGGCAAACCGTGACTAAAGGTGCCCGAAGGCCTTTAGTCGCGGTTGTACTGGCCAACCGCGACTAAAGACCCTCACGTGCGCCAGCTGGCCACCGAGCGCCCTGGGCCCAGGCCTTTGGTCGCGGTTCACCTCCAGAACCGCGACTAAAGGTCCCATTAGTCGCGGTTCCTACAGCTTCGCGACTTATGGGGCTGGACGGAAGCCTGTTTTTCCACCAGTGCAAAGTCCTAATACTTCCTATTCCCATATGGTCATTTTCTCGGAATTGACCCTCCATCCATTTTTCCCTCCTAGCAAACTACTCCTCTGTCCCATAATATAAGTAAGTTTTTGACACTATACTAGTGTAAAAAGTGTTCTTATATTATGGGGCGGAGGGAGTAGCTCACTAAGTCGATCTGTTATTTATAGTCATGCATGCGTAGTCTTACATCTAAATGCACAACTGCACAAGTGACTCGTACCTTAGTTAATGAATTGCCTAGCAATCCATAACTTCATATCTCACGGTACTATCCCGACTATATATCCCGACTATATATTCAGAATACCATCTAGTTCCTGCATATATATATATATATATATATATATAAGAAATTCTACACATCCTAACTAGTTTTTTACAGCCACGAAGCCACCGCGGTCCATCGGCCATGTTAAAATAATATTAGAATTTGTAAATGCAAGAAAGTAAGCAAATATCATCTCGAATTAAGTAAATGAACACAATTTTGATAATAATTAATAGCCATTAGTTTGATTCAATACTACAATTTCTAAATATTAGGTTGCATGACATTGCCACGTTGTACATTCTCACACATTCACCAGTATAAAAGCAGTATAACTAACGACAAGTCAAGTGCTCGAGTTCCCATGAGGCCTTTATGTAAAAGCCTCTTTTTGTTTCAAGAATCGTACGGTGCTGCACCCAAATCTCAAAAGTGATGGGATAAAGTTCGACATTAAGGCTACAAGCACCAGACCGAATACACAATCATGTTCATTAACAATGCTATTTTATTGATTCATAATGAAGGGACGTCACATGGGTAACTAGGAACCAACGATGTAAATCAAGTTAAATTTGACCATTCCACTAAATGAAAATTTTGGTCAGATTAGAATCGCCCTTTAAGGGCTTTATTTAGAAAGCTAGGCCAGTGTCTTTCATTCAGAGTTGAAATCAAAATGAAATACGTGGCAACTTTTGTAATGAACGATTGTAAGAACCTTTTAATGAATTAATAAATGGGTGAGGTTTAAAAAAAATTGACATTAAGGCCACAAATACAAGACTCAATACTCAAGTATGTTCATTAGCAATGCTATTTTATTGACTCATAATAAAGGGATGTCGCATGATAACTACAAACCAATGACGTAAATCAAATTCAATTTGGTTAGATTGGAATCGAACTTGAAGGGCTTTATCTAGAAAACTAAGCCGGTATCTTTCACTCTGGACTGAAATCAAAATGAAATGCATCATCATCTTTTTCTTAGAAGTGGTGCAGAACTTTCAGTTATATCCGTGTCTTGCATTTCAATGGCATTCCTACTCAGTTTCTTACTTTCTTTTGGCACAGATCACCTACTTGAAAGCAAAGACCACACTAGAAGCAAGCCAGTAAATCCGAATCAACTAACTCATGCCTACACTTATGTTAGACTGAATTATGTGACCGAACTGCCATTGCCATGATTTTCCCTTTCCTCATAGTTGTCACTAGGCTCCTTCATTTCCTTTCAATCCTGGTGCATCTCACTCTAGACGTACCATCGCACCCTCAAACCACTTTTGCCACTTCATCAACATCCCCATTAGCCGTGGCCACTTTTATCTGTACATATTTTCTATCTTATTGATAAAAACCCCATCAGCCTCTTACATTGACCACACCCCATTCCAGTCAGAAAAAAATAAAAGTCCCTAAATTCATCATGCATGGTTCTATTTTTAGTATACGTAATAATAAACAAACAAACAAACAAACAAACGTGTTGAACCGGAGCTAAAGACCAATGTAAATGGCAACTAACGCATCATAAATTTGGCATGGTTTGACATTTAGAATATTGTTGCACACATGCGTGCACGGTTTTATGGAGGCTTACATATAGAAGGTGGTATATATATGAGTTAATTCCATTTTTACCCCTAAAATATATGCTTGTGACAGAAAACATTACACATCAGGAATCTGACAAATTTTGACCCCTAATTTAAAGATTCCTTTCACATTTTTCCTTCATTCGAATTTTTTCTTTCTGCGGCTTTGTTTGGGGGGATAGACATCTCCCAAATTAAGCTCATTGATTTTCCCTCAATTGATTGGATTGTCACTGTGATGACGCATGCCTTGCTATGCCGTTTATCAATCGAAATTGCTCTGCGTATGATGGAAAGTGCGTACGATTTTTGTAGACCTGATCTCACTCGTACGTGGAATTGAATCAACGGCTGTTGATGACTGTCGTACAAAAATCATAGAAAAGTAGTCGTACATGTAGCAGGTCTCTTTATCAATCGTGAGTTAAATCTTCTATTTTTACAAACTACCGCCGACCACGTTTAAACATCTCCACAAGAATATACGTGAAGGAAAATCCAAAACAAGTATTGATTGTAAACTTTATCTCAATACAACTAAGCTCAAATTCTTGCTCATTGCTTACTAATGGGAAATTGAAAATGAAAAAAAAACATGAATAGTAAATTTATAGTGATAGCTAATACATAAATAGTAAATTACAAATCAGCAGCTTCAAGAGGCCCTCTCTTTTCCTCCATGTCCTTGCCTCCTAGTGTTTTAACCTTGTTTTCCTCCTACAGAATACTATGCACATAAGCGAGAGTTAAAAACTAAAGAGGACTCTTCAGCAATGACACTTCCGCCCGACAACCATCTACAACTTCCTTGGACAAATTCAGCACCAAATTAAGGAAAACTTCGAGTTTCCGAGTCAATTTTTAGCAGCAAAAATACGAAACCGTGAGCTTCCGGCCATAGATTAGATTGAAGACGAGGAGGATGAAGAAATATTTTATTCAGATTTTTAAAAGCAGAACAAGCACACAAAGTGGTCACCCTGGACGGATACTACAGTAATGGAAACGGTCTAGTTGAAGAAAACCCATCACGAGGAATCAGGGAGCGGCTTTCTTTTTTTGGAAGGACACGGGAAAGACAGCGTTCTCACAGCATCTTCAGCCGTTGGCCCCCCAAGAGAGGCTAAAAATCGCCCCCGGGGACGCACCGGCGTTAACCCGCGCGCTGGAGGCGTGATGCCCCCCAGTCGTGGCGCCCATGTTATTTTGAAAATTTTAAACACGGCGGAAATTCATTGCAAACTTCGGCGAGTTCGTTCAAGCTTAAACATATTTTACAAAAAAAGAAAAAACTACCAGGGGCCGCCACTCGCCGTCTCCATCGCCGCTCCTCGCCGTCTGCCTCGCCGCTCCCCGCCCGCCCTCGCAGTTCTACATGCCGAGGAGTGTTGGGGAACGTAGCAGAAATTCAAAATTTTCCTACGTGTCACCAAGATCTATCTATGGAGAGACCAGCAACGAGTACAAAGAGAGTGCATCTACATACCCTTGTAGATCGCTAAGCGGAAGCGTTCAAGTGAACGGGGTTGATGGAGTCGTACTTGTCGTGATTCAAATCACCGATGATCCTAGTGCCGAACGGACGGCACCTCCGCGTTCAACACACGTACAGCCCGGTGACGTCTCCCACGCCTTGATCCAGCAAGGAGAGAGGGAGAGGTTGAGGAAGACTCCATCCAACAGCAGCACAACGGCGTGGTGGTGGTGGAGGAGCGTGGCAATCCAACAGGGCTTCGCCAAGCACCATGGGAGAGGAGGAGTAGGAAGAGAGGTAGGGCTGTGCCAGAACTTCGTGTATAGCTCCCATGCGCCTCCCCACTATATATAGGGGTGGAGGGGCTGGTTTCTTGCCCTCCAAGTCCATTGGGGCGTTGGCCAAGGTGGGAGGAAAGAAATCTCATTATTTCCTTCCCCACCGATTGTTATCCCCCCTTTTTAGGGATCTTGATCTTATCCCTTCGGGATATGATCTTATTCCTTCTAAGGGGGGATCTTGGTGCGCCTTGACCAGGGGTGTGGGGCCTTGCCCCCACTACCCACGTTCATGTGGGTCCCCCCATGCAGGTGGGCCCCACTCCGGAACCTTCTAGAACCTTCCCGGTACAATACCGAAAAATCCCGAACATTTTCCGGTGGCCAAAATAGGACTTCCCATATATAAATCTTTACCTCCGGACCATTCCGGAACTCCTCGTGACGCCCGGGATCTCATCCGGGACTCCGAACAACATTCGGTAACCACATACAAACTTCCTTTATAACCCTAGCGTCATCGAACCTTAAGTGTGTAGACCCTACGGGTTCGGGAGACATGTAGACATGACCGAGACGTTCTCCGGTCAATAACCAACAGCGGGATCTGGATACCCATGATGGCTCCCACATGTTCCACGATGATCTCATCGGATGAACCACGATGTCAAGGACTTAATCAATCCCATATTCAATTCCCTTTGTCTATCGGTATGTTACTTGCCCGAGATTCGATCGTCGGTATCCAATACCTTGTTCAATCTCGTTACCGGCAAGTCACTTTACTCGTTCCGTAACACATCATCCCGTGATCAACTCCTTGGTCACATTGCGCATATGATGATGTCCTACCGAGTGGGCCCAGAGATACCTCTCCGTTTACACGGAGTGACAAATCCCAGTCTCGATCCGCATAAAACAATAGATACTTTCGGAGATACCTGTAGTGCACCTTTATAGTCACCCAGTTACGTTGTGACGTTTGATACACCCAAAGCACTCCTACGGTATCCAGGAGTTAAACGCTCTCATGGTCGAAGGAAGAGATACTTGACATTGGCAAAGCTCTAGCAAATGAACTACACGATCTTTTGTGCTAGTCTTAGGATTGGGTCTTGTCCATCACATCATTCTCCTAATGATGTGATCCCGTTATCAACGACATCCAATGCCCATAGCCAGGAAACCATGACTATCTGTTGATCACAATGAGCTAGTCAACTAGAGGCTCACTAGGGACATATTGTGGTCTATGTATTCACACGTGTATTACGATTTCCGGATAATACAGTTATAGCATGAATAAAAGACAATTATCATGAACAAGGAAATATAATAATAATACTTTTATTATTGCCTCTAGGGCATATTTCCAACAGTCTCCCACTTGCACTAGAGTCAATAATCTAGTTCACATCGCCATGTGATTAACACTCACAGGTCACATCGCCATGTGACTAATACCCAAGAGTTTACTAGAGTCAGTAGTCTAGTTCACATCACTATGTGATTAACACTCAATGAGTTTTATGTTTGATCATGTTGCTTGTGAGAGAGGTTTTAGTCAACGGGTCTGAACCTTTCAGATCCGTGTGTGCTTTACAAATCTCTATGTCATCTCCTTGATGCAGCTACCACGCTCTATTTGGAGCTCTTTCAAACAACTGTTCTACTTGGAGCTATTCTAAATTATTGCTCCATTATATTTATCCGGTCTCTCTACTCAGAGCTATCCGGATAGCTGTCAAGCTTGCATCGTCGTAACCTTTACGACAAACTCTTTTACCACCTCCATAATCGAGAAAATTCCTTAGTCCACTAGTTACTAAGGATAATTTTGACCGCTGTCCTGTGAGCCATTCTTGGATCACTCTTGTACCCCTTGACTGACTCATGGCAAGGCACACTTCAGGTGCGGTACACAACATAGCATACTGAAGAGCCTACGTCTTAAGCATAGGGGACGACCTTCGTCCTTTCTCTCTATTCTGCCGTGGTCGAGCTTTAAGTCTTAACTTCGTACCTTACAACTCAGGCAAGAACTCCTTCTTTGACTGGTCCATCTTGAACACCTTCAAGATCATGTCAAGGTATGTGCTCATTTGAAAGTATTATTAAGCATTTTGATCTATCCTTATAGATCTTGATGCTCAATGTTCAAGTAGCTTAATCCAGGCTTTCCATTGAAAAACACTTTCAAAATAACCCTATATGCTTTCCAGAAATTCTACGTCATTTCTGATCAACAATATGTCAACAACATATACTCATCAGAAATTCTATAGTGCTCCCACTCACTTCTTTGGAAATACAACTTTCTCATAAACTTTGTACAAACCAAAAAAAAATTATCATCATCAAAGCATACATTCCAACTCCGAGATGCTCACTCCAGTCCTTAGAAGGATTGCTGGAGCTTTGCATACTTATTAGCATCTTTCGGGATTGATAAAACCTTCCGGTTGTATCACATACAACCTTTCCTCATTAAAATCGTCGAGGAAACAATGTTTTGACATCCTATCTGCAAGATTTCATAAATAATGCAGTAATCGCTAATATAATTCCAACAGACTCTTAGCATCGCTACGAGTGAGAAAATCTCATCGTAGTCAACTCCTTGAACTTGTCGGAAAACATCTTAACGACAAGTCGAGCTTTCTTAATGGTGACATTTACCATCATTGTCTGTCTTCCTTTTGAAATCCATCTGTACTCATTAGCCTTACGACCATCGAGCCGTTCTGCCAAAGTCTACACTTTGTTTTCATACATGGATCCTCTCTCGGATTTTATGGCCTCAAGCCATTTATCGGAATCCGGGCCCACCATCGCTTCTCCATAGCTCGTAGGTTCATTGTTGTCTAGCAACATGACCTTCAAGACAGGATTACGTACCACTCTGAAGTAGTACGCATCCTTGTCATCCTACGAGGTTTGGGAGTGACTTGATCCGAAGTTTCTTGATCAATATCATAAGCTTCCACTTCAATTGGTGTAGGTGCCACAGGAACAACTCCCTGTGCCCTGTCACACACTAGTTGAAGAGACGGTTCAATAACCTCATCAAGTCTCCACCATCCTCCCACTCAATTCTTTCGAGAGAAACTTTTCCTCGAGAAAGGACCCGATTCTAGAAACAATCCATATTGCTTTCGGATCTGAATTAGGAGGTATACCCAACTGTTTTGGGTTTCCTATGAAGATGCATTTTATCCGCTTTGGGTTCGAGCTTATCAACCTGAAACTTTTTCATATAAGCGTCGCAGCCCCAAACTTTTAAGAAACGACAACTTAGGTTTCTCTAAACCATAATTCATACGGTGTCATCTCATCGGAATTACGTGGTGCCCTATTTAAAGTGAATGTGGTTGTCTCTAATGCCTAATCCATGAACGATAGTGGTAATTCGATAAGAGACATCATGGTACGCACCATATCCAATAGGGTGCAACTATGATGTTCGGACACACCATCACATTATGGTGTTCCAGGCGGTATTAATTGCGAAACAATTTCCACAATGTCTTAATTGTGTGCCAAAACTCGTAACTCAGATATTCATCTCTATGATCATATCATAGACATTTTATCCTCTTGTCACAATGATCTGCTACTTCACTCTAAAATTACTTGAACCATTCAATAATTCAGACTTGTGTTTCATCAAGTAAATATACTCAACATTTACTCGAATTATCTGTGAAGTAAGAACATAATGATATTCACTGCATGCCTCAGCACTCATTCGACTGCACACATCAAAATGTGTTACTTCCAACAAGTTGCTATCTTGTTCCATCTTACTGAAAATGAGGCTTTTCAGTCATCTTGCCCATGTGGTATGATTTGCATATCTCAAGTGATTCAAAATCAAGTGAGTCCGAACGACCCATTTGCATGGAGTTTCTTCATGCATATACACCAATAGACATGGTTCGCATGTCTCAAACTTTTCAAAAACGAGTGAGTCCAAAGATCCATCAACATGGAGCTTCTTCATGCGTTTTATACCATTATGACTTACATGGCAGTGCCACAAGTAAGTGGTACTATCATTACTATCTTATATCTTTTGGCATGAAAATGTGTATCACTACGACCGAGATTCAATAAACCATTCCTTTAGGTGCAAGACCATTGAAGGTATTATTCAAAAATAGAGTAACCATTATTCTCCTTAAATGAATAACCGTATTGCGATAGACATAATCCAATCATGTCTATGCTCAACGCAAACACCAATCTCGGTTGTAGAGGGAGCGTGCGATGCTTGATCATATCAACCTTGGAAACACTTCCAACATATATCGTCAGCTCACCTTTAGCTAGTCTCCGTTTATTCCGTAGCTTTTATTTCGAGTTACTAACACTTAGCAACCGAACCGGTATCCAATACCCTGGTGCTACTAGGAGTACTAGTAAAGTACACATTAACATAATGTATATCCAATATACTTCTATCGACCTTGCCAGCCTTCTCATCTACCAAGTATCTAGGGTAATGTTGCTCCAGTGGTTGTTCCCCTTATTACAGAAGCACTTAGTCTCGGGTTTGGGTTCAACCTTGGGTTTCTTCACTAGAGCAGCAGCTGAATTGCCGTTTCATGAAGTATCCCTTTGTTCCCTTGCCCTTCTTGAAACTAGTGGTTTCACCAACCATCAACAATTGATGCTCCTTCTTGATTTCTACTTTCGCGGTGTCAAACATCATGAATATTTCAAGGATCATCATATCTATCCCTGATATGTTATAGTTAATCACGAAGCTCTAGCAGCTTGGTGGCAATGACTTTGGGGAAACATCACTATCTCATCTGGAGGATCAACTCCCACTCGATTCAAGTGATTGTTGTGCTCAGACAATCTGAGCACAAGCTCAACGATTGAGCTTTTCTCCCTTAGTTTGCAGGCTAAGAAAATCGTCAGAGGTCTTATACCTCTTGACGTGGGCACGAGCCTGAAATCCCAATTTCAGCCCTCGAAACATCTCATATGTTCCGCGACGTTTAGAAAACGTCTTTGGTGCCTCTACTTAAACCATTTAATTGAACTATCACGTAGTTATCAAAACGTGTATGTCTGATGTTCGCAACATCGACAAACGACGTTGGGGTTCAGCACACTGAGCGGTGCATTAAGGACATAAGCTTTCTACTGATCGCATAATCGCTACTATCAACTTTCAACTATATTTTCTCTAGGAACATATCTAAATAGTGGAACTAAAGCGCGAGCTTACGACATAATTTGCAAAAGGTCTTTTGACTATGTTCAGGATAATTAAGTTCATCTTATGAACTCCCACTTAGATAGACATCCCTCTGGTCATCTAAGTGATCACATGATCCGAGTCAACTAGGCCGTGTCCGATCATCACGTGAGACGGACTAGTCATCATCGGTGAACATCTTCATGTTGATCGTATCTACCATACGACTCATGCTCGACCTTTCGGTCTCCGTGTTCCGAGGCCATGTCTGCACATGCTAGGCTCGTCAAGTTAACCCTAAGTGTTTTCGCTGTGTAAAACTGTCTTACACCCGTTGTATGTGAACGTAAGAATCCATCACACCCGATCATCACGTGGTGCTTAGAAGCGACGAACTGTAGCAACGGTGCACAGTTAGGGGAGAAAACTTCTTGAAATTTTGTAAGGGATCATCTTATTTACTACCGTCGTCCTAAGCAAACAAGATGCATAAACATGATAAACATCACATGCAATCAAATAGTGACATGATATGGCCAATATCATTTTGCTCCTTTTGATCTTCATCTTCGGGGCTCCATGATCATCATCGTCACCGGCACGACACCATGATCTCCATCATCATGATCTCCATCATCGTGTCTTCATGAAGTTGTCACGCCAACGACTACTTCTACTTCTATGACTAACGCGTTTAGCAATAAAGTAAAGTAGTTTACATGGCGTTCTTCAATGACACGCAGGTCATACAATAAATAAAGACAACTACTATGGCTCCTGCCGGTTGTCATACTCATCGACATGCAAGTCGTGAATCCTATTACAAGAAATGATCAATCTCATACATCACATATCATTCATCACATTCTTCTTGGCCATATCACATCACATAGCATACCCTGCAAAAACAAGTTAGACGTCCTCTAATTGTTGTTTGCATGTTTTACGTGGCTGCTATGGGTTTCTAGCAAGAACGTTTCTTACCTACGCAAAACCACAACGTGATATGCCAATTGCTATTTACCCTTCATAAGGACCCTTTTCATCGAATCCGTTCCGACTAAAGTGGGAGAGACTGGCACCCGCTAGCCACCTTATGCACCAAGTGCATGTCAATCGGTGGAACCTGTCTCACATAAGAGTACGTGTAAGGTCGGTCCGGGCCACTTCATCCCACAATACCGTCGAAACAAGATTGGTCTAGTAACAGTAAGCATATTGAACAACATCAACGCCCACAACTACTTTGTGTTCTACTCGTGCAAAGAATCTACGCAATAGACCTAGCTCATGATGCCACTGTTGGGGAACGTAGCAGAAATTCAAAATTTTCCTACGTGTCACCAAGATCTATCTATGGAGAGACCAGCAACGAGTAGAAAGAGAGTGCATCTACATACCCTTGTAGATCGCTAAGCGGAAGCGTTCAAGTGAACGGGGTTGATGGAGTCGTACTCGCCGTGATTCAAATCACCGATGATCCTAGTGCCGAACGGACGGCACCTCCGCGTTCAACACACGTACAGCCCGGTGACGTCTCCCACGCCTTGATCCAGCAAGGAGAGAGGGAGAGGTTGAGGAAGACTCCATCCAACAGCAGCACAACGGCGTGGTGGTGGTGGAGGAGCGTGGCAATCCAGCAGGGCTTCGCCAAGCACCATGGGAGAGGAGGAGTAGGAAGAGAGGTAGGGCTGTGCCAGAACTTCGTGTATAGCTCCCATGCGCCTCCCCACTATATATAGGGGTGGAGGGGCTGGTTTCTTACCCTCCAAGTCCATTGGGGCGTTGGCCAAGGTGGGAGGAAAGAAATCTCATTATTTCCTTCCCCACCGATTGTTATCCCCCCTTTTTAGGGATCTTGATCTTATCCCTTCGGGATATGATCTTATTCCTTCTAAGGGGGGATCTTGGTGCGCCTTGACCAGGGGTGTGGGGCCTTGCCCCCACTACCCACGTCCATGTGGGTCCCCCATGCAGGTGGGCCCCACTCCGGAACCTTCTAGAACCTTCCCGGTACAATACCGAAAAATCCCGAACATTTTCCGGTGGCCAAAATAGGACTTCCCATATATAAATCTTTACCTCCGGACCATTCCGGAACTCCTCGTGACGTCCGGGATCTCATCCGGGACTCCGAACAACATTCGGTAACCACATACAAACTTCCTTTATAACCCTAGCGTCATCGAACCTTAAGTGTGTAGACCCTACGGGTTCGGGAGATATGTAGACATGACCGAGACGTTCTCCGGTCAATAACCAACATCGGGATCTGTATACCCATGATGGCTCCCACATGTTCCACGATGATCTCATCGGATGAACCACGATGTCAAGGACTTAATCAATCCCGTATTCAATTCCCTTTGTCTATCGGTATGTTACTTGCCCGAGATTCGATCGTCGGTATCCAATACCTTGTTCAATCTCGTTACCGGCAAGTCACTTTACTCGTTCCGTAACACATCATCCCGTGATCAACTCCTTGGTCACATTGCGCATATGATGATGTCCTACCGAGTGGGCCCAGAGATACCTCTCCGTTTACACGGAGTGACAAATCCCAGTCTCGATCCGCATAAAACAATAGATACTTTCGGAGATACCTGTAGTGCACCTTTATAGTCACCCAGTTACGTTGTGACGTTTGATACACCCAAAGCACTCCTACGGTATCCAGGAGTTACACGCTCTCATGGTCGAAGGAAGAGATACTTGACATTGGCAAAGCTCTAGCAAATGAACTACACGATCTTTTGTGCTAGTCTTAGGATTGGGTCTTGTCCATCACATCATTCTCCTAATGATGTGATCCCGTTATCAACGACATCCAATGCCCATAGCCAGGAAACCATGACTATCTGTTGATCACAACGAGCTAGTCAACTAGAGGCTCACTAGGGACATATTGTGGTCTATGTATTCACACGTGTATTACGATTTCCGGATAATACAGTTATAGCATGAATAAAAGACAATTATCATGACCAAGGAAATATAATAATAATACTTTTATTATTGCCTCTAGGGCATATTTCCAACAAGGAGGCTATAGAACCGCGTGTACTCGTCGTCGTCGTCATCATCGTCGCCGCCGCCTCCGCCGTCCCTGCTGCATCCCTCCCACGGTTGGCGCGGCGGGTTGGACGGTCCGGGGGCGTCCTCCTCGTCGTCGCTGTCGAGGATGACGACGTCGTGCTCGTCCTCGCGCCTGCGCTTGCGGGCTTCGATATCCTCCAGGGCCCGGCGCTGCCGGACCATCTCGTCGCGGAGGTAGTCGTCCCGCGCCCACTGCAGGGCGTCCTCGCCGGGCTATCTCCTCGTACTCCGTGGGGAGGCTGGGCTCCGGCTTGGGCTCGACGAGGACGAAGCGGCCGTATGGGGGGGTGGAGTCGCTGATGCGGACGCCGGAGGAGCTGCGGGTGCGCGCGCTGACCGGCGTGTCCTAGAGCTCCGGCTTGACAGGGCGAAGGCAGGGAGAGCCCGACGAGCGGCCGGACGAGGAGGAGGACGCGCCGGGCCACTCCATACGCCTCGGGGTCCAGGAGCTCCCAAGGTCGGGGGAGCGGGGTACTCGAGGCGCGACGTGTTGCCGCCCTCGATGTACTCGAGGACGGGCTCCAACGTGCGGCTGGGTACGCCCCACCACCGGCGCCGGCCCTCGGAGTTGAGCCTGCCGGAGGGCACGACGCCGTTCGTCGCCTCGAGCTGCTCGGCGTGTCGGCGGCGGAAATAGGGCTTCTAGAGCGAGCTGTCGGGGGTGTAGCACCGGCCTTCCCTCGCCGCCCGCGGCAGGGACGCGCGGATGCGTGCGATCTCCGCACGGCGTGACGCCCCGGTGGGTGGTGGTGGCACCAGCACGCCGCCGGTGCTGATCCTCCACGACTCGGGCACCCGCATGTCCGGCGGGGCCGGGTACTCGGCCTCGTAGAGGAGGCGAGCCTCGTCCTCGTGAAGGTGGCGGCGCCCGAAACCATTCGCGGCCGCGCCGTCGCCTGGGAAGCGCTCGACGATCCTTCTGAGATGGACACGGCGAGAGGAGGAAGAGGGAGAAGTGGGCGCGTCGGCGGTGTAGTCTGTGTGCGTATCTTCGGCGCGCTGGTTCTCGGCTTATATAGGCCGAGGCGCCGCGCGGTAGGCTTGGCCGGCGCGTTACGCGTGGCGGGAGGCGTGGCGGGCGAGGGGACGCGCGTCGCCCGGACTTCACTGCACCGCCCGTGAGGCATCAATGGAGGCTGACCGACATGGCAGCGCGCGCAGCTTTGGCATTGATTCGCCGCGGGAAACGAGCCGATGAGGACGACGAAGCGGCGAGAAGCGAGTCGAGTCGCTGACGCGGCTGCCCCACGGCGCTTTCGCGCCAAAAAAGATTCGCCGGCTCTCCCGAACGCCCCCCCAGCTCACCGAGTTCAGGCTGGGTCCGCCGGCGCCAATTTCGGCCCGAGCCGGCGAAAAATGGGCCCCTGGGGGCACGACTGGGCCGTTTTTTGGCGCCGGCGGCCGAAAAGTCGCCTGGGGGGCCTTGTTGGGGCCGCGGCTGGAGATGCTCTCAGCAAGTAGGCTCCGAGCAGCCGACTGACTAGGCTCATATTTTCTTTTTCTCATGGAGGCACAGTTTCGCTTCCGAGAGTCTGTGTTTCTCACAAAAAGGGAAAAAATATTTTTTCTTGCGCAAGAGATACATATTTACTTCTCGCGGAGGCACAGGTTTGCTTCGTGAGAGACACAATTGTGCCTGTCAGAAAGAGAAGAAGACGCATTTGTTTTCTTCCGCAAGAGGCACGGATTTGTTGCTCGTCGAGGCACAAATTTCCCTCTCAAAAAAGAAAGAAAAAGTGTGTGTGGGGGGGGAGGGAGGATTCATGCTTCCGGCTCGTTTTTTTTCTTCCTATGTTTCTGGGTTTATTTGTGAAAAAACTTCGTCGAAATCTATTAACATGGGATCTAATGTCAAATATCTCAACACGAGAAATCTAATTGTGAAAACGGTTCGTGATTTGGACGCACGTTTTAAAAGATAAAATATTTTAAATAAACGAATCTAAAAAAACTCCAAGGTTTCGACATGTGGTGCACACCATGTGCGCCACGTGTCACAAGGAAGATGAAGAATGAACTTTATAAGGGGTACCCCTTAATTAGTGATTTCGCTATATCTCGCCTAACGCAAGACTAGCTTTTGGCTTGCCTGAAGCTTTCGGGTGGCCATACACTCTTGGCCCGGCCCATTTCGCTCGTTCATGTTTGTTCGCTCACTTGTTAACTGTATTATATGCGATTTTCTCTTTCTTTTTCTTTTGTCTTTCTTAGTTTTAGTTTCTGTTTGACTTTTCAGTTTTTCTTTGTTTTTCATCATTTTTTATTTATTTCTCAGTTTTGACTATTTTTCTGTGTTTTTATATTTTCTTTCTTGTTTTTCTTTATTTTCTTCTGTTTTCTTTGTTTTATCAGTTTCTTTCATTTTACTTACTTTTTAGCATATTTAATTATTTCTATGTTTTCCGTGCACATTATATATTTTTTATATGTTAGGAACATTTTTTATATACAAGTTTAACATTTTCCAAATATAGGTTTAACATTTTTTTCAAATAAATTATTAATACTCCCTCCGTCCCATAATATAAGAACATTTTTTACAATAGTGCTAGTGTCAAAAACGTTCTTATATTATGAGACGGAGGGAGTATTTATCAATATTTTTTTATGACTACTATTTTCCATACACGTTGTACAATTTTTGTATACATCAGAAACATATATTATATGGATGTTTGTTATTTTTCCTTTAAATGATTAACATTTTTACATTTCCCTTTTTTGTCACATTTTCATACACGTTCTAAATTTTCCTTATACATGAATATTTTTTGTACAAGAGAAAAATATTATACAAGTTTAACATTTTTTATACACTTAATTAACATTTTTGATATATATGTTTTGTTGCCCTACTTTTTTTATACATGTTATACATTTTTGGTATACATTAGATACATTTTTTTACACAGGCTCACCATTTTCCGAATGCAGAATTAACATTTTTTAAACACACACACACACACACATACACACAC
>NC_057795.1:557166506-557169392 GCF_018294505.1 Triticum aestivum | reverse complement strand
ATACAAACGTAAAGAAAGCAAAAAACAAGGATGAAATGCCAAAAAAGGACGGAAAAAACAAGCGCTCAGGGTTGCGTTGCTCCCACGCACCGGGCCGGCACATCTGTTGCAGGTACTTGAAGCAAGGCGTGCCTGTGTCTCGTGTCAAGCGAGACATAGCGCAGTCCAAGCATCCTTTTATGGAAGCTTAGTATCTCTAAGTGATTGACGAATATCCAACAGCCTGTCCAGCAATGGGTTCTAACCACAACTTGGAGTCCCAATACTTCATATTCCTATGTACCACTTCCTCCATCTCATAATGTAGGACATTTTTTTACACTACATTATATGAATGAGAGAGTACTTCTTTCCACGGAATTGCAGTGTTCTCGTCACTCCACCTGCTCTCCATCCTCCCTCCAACTTTCCCTCCTAGCACTAGCTCGCTATGAGTGTTGGTTCCCATGTGTACATACCAAAGTCGATCGGTTATTTATATGCATGCACACATAGTCTTACAGATGCACAAGTAACTCGTACCTTAGTTAATGAATCGCCTACCAATCTATTACTCCTACTTCATATCTCACAACACTATCCCAACTATTTATTCGGAATAACATCCAGCTGGTGCATATATAAAATTATGCATATCCTAACTTGTTTGCTACAGCCATCGCCGGTGGCGAAGCTGGGAAGAAAAAATTGGGTGGGCCATCCTAGGGGAGAACACAAAAATAATAATTCTTAACTGCACTAATTCAACAGACTTACATGTGCTTGTGTAGTTCTGGTTGCTAGCGTAATAATATTGGACGTGTCTATCGAGTGGCTGTTGGCTCGCCAGCAATCCATGGCAGCCTCCCCATTAAGTATGTTTTTGTCTTAACCAAATAAATTAGGAATTATTTTGTCCTCCTAGCAAAAAAAAAGTCAAAGACTGTACTACGTGTTTAAACAAAACTGCAAAAGTACACATGCAAACATGTCTGAACACATTTAATTCAGATTTTAAAATTTTAGAAAAGCCGTAACTTTTGAAGCAAACATCAAAATTAAGATTCGATTTCGCCGCTGAAATCCTCGCAATGTGCTCTTCGAAACTAGATCCTGCATGGATATGTTTCGATAAACTTCTTTTGTGCAATGTTTTTCCTGATTTGTGCAACTGGCTACTCCCTCCGTCCGGAAATACTTGTCCGAGGAATGGATGTATCTGTATGTTTTTTAGCTCTAGATACATCCATTTGTATCCATTTCTACGACAAGTATTTCTGGACGGAGGGAGTAGTTCTTAATGTGCAACTACCTAATAGTCGATGTGCAACTTTTTCTCTATCCATGGATGTGCAGTTTTCAATGATGACACCTCACCTCAAACTACTCACTATCAAGTGAGATGTGTGCCAACTGCTCAGCAGTCGATGTGCAACTTTTGTCCTCTAGTTGGAAGTGCAGTTTTCACTGTTTGCTACCTCGCTCAACTGCCAAGCAGTAGATGTGCAACTTCGAAAACTGTCCCACCCAACTACCTAACGGTTGATGTGCATGTGTAACTTTTCCCCGTACCGATGGATGTGTAGTTTCCATTGCCAGCATCCCTTCCCACCCACTCCAGCTAGTGAGATGTGCATCTTCAGGGTCTCATTTGTAGACAACTTTTCTCCACCCTCATGGTCTTATGGATGTGCATTTTTTCACCATTCAACAAATCCATGTCAGTGAGATGTGCAACTTTATTTGTTGCCCTGGCCAACTGCCTAGCGGATTCTGTGCAACTACTTCTAATGCCCCTGCCAACTAAAACTACATATACACAAGTATGAAGGGAAATGAGTTGCCCATCAACTACTAAAGAGTTACCTGAAACAACAGAGTAAGTTGCACATATAGCTGCTAGGGGTAGGTGTGCATGATACACTAGTAGATAAAGGGGCTTTTGTCCCGGTTGGTAAGGCCCTTTAGTCCCGGTTTTTGAACCGCGACTAAAGGGTCGTTACTAATGCCTCTCTCATTTAGTCCCGGTTCTTAAACGAACCTTTACGTTTTTTTTTTGAATTTTTTTTGAATTTTTTTTATTTTTTTTTATTTTCAAATTTCTGAATTATTTTAACCTCTAAGCTCTAATCACCACCCCTCATCATTGCTTAATTTATCCCCTAATCTCTAATCACCCCTCATCATTCCAAATCATCTAACTTCCTGAACGGTCACCCATCCTCCCACTCCCCCAGCCTGAGCACGCTTAACTTCCGGGTTCTATTCTCCCTCGTTTCCAAGTCTGCACTTGTTGTTTTCCTGACAATAGTAAGATGTCAATCCTATTAACCTTCAGGAATTTTGCTCGAGCATGAAGTGACACATTTCACTGTTTGAGTTTGAAACTATTGTTTTAAAAAACAATAATTATTTAGTAACACTAATATTTCTTGAATAATTAGTTTGACCATTGTTTGACCATTGTTTGACCACAGTTTGACCACAGTTTGACCATTGTTTGACCACAGTTTGACCAGATTTGACCAAAATTCAAAATAACTGAATAATTATTTAGTAACACGAATATTGTAGAATAATTAGTTTGACCATTGTTTGACCATAGTTTGAAATTTTTTCGATTTTTTCCACTCTAGATCTAAAAAGGCCCGTAACTTTTTTCTGTTAGGTTTTTGAGGATTTTGAAAATGTTTAACAGGGTTCCCCCATTAAATTTGGATGTAACTTTTTGAGTAGATGATTTTTCATATAAAAAACTTTTTCATCCGAGTTCGTATGCAAAAGTTATGCCCATTTTACTAAATTCTAGAGAGATTTTGCAAATAAAGTCAAAATTCATATTTGTAAATTTTCCCAACAACTAGACCATATATCACATGGGAAACATATTTTCTTTTATTTTTTTGA
>NC_057795.1:557143062-557166047 GCF_018294505.1 Triticum aestivum | reverse complement strand
CGGGACTAAAGGTCTAACCCTTTAGTCCCGGTTGGTGCCACGAACCGGGACTAATGGGCATCGCACCCTTTAGTCCCGGTTCGTGGCACCAACCGGGACTAAAAGGTCCAGACGAACCGGGACAAATGGCCCACGTGGCCCCTGGGCGCATGAATCGGGACTAATGTCCCCATTAGTCCCGGTTCTAGGCTGAACTGGGACTAATGGGCTAACTCGGGGTGGACCACAACCCTCTTTTCTACTAGTGGTATGACCACAATGAAAAATTATATCATCAACGAATAGAAAAGGGGAGGGTTGCACATCGACTAGTAGGTAGTTGGCCGGTAGTATACTAGTTGTACATCACTAAAAAATGGTTGTCGCGGTTACTAGGTTGCAAATCTCATAAGAATTTTGATCATGCAACTTTAAAAATGATTTTGAGAAAGGTTGCACCATGTTATACTAAAATTGCATGATGTAGTAACAGAGTTGTACCATATGGCACCAAAGTTGGCTTCAAAAAAATTTCATCAAAACATATCCATGCGGGATCGAGTTTGAAAGAACTCGTCGTGAGGATTCCAGTGATGAAAACGGATCTGAATTCCGACGCATGGTTTGAAAGATCTGAATTCCACATTTGTGACTATTTTGACTAGAGTGTGCAATTCGGTGGTCATGCGTGAGCTACTATCCCAACAAGAGTTTGCATCATTGTGGTTCTATGTGTGCGACTATGCCGTCGCGTGTGTGCAACTATGCTGCCGAGATTGTGCAACTCCATGGCCGTGCGTGTGCGACTATCTGACGGAGAGTGTGAAACTCTGCCGCTGAAAGGACCACGATGTCGCCTAGAGGAAGGTGAATAGGCGTTTTAAAATCTTTTACAGATTTGGCTATACCCTATTGCGGAAATAAACTAAGCGGATATATTTCTCCCAAATATACTAGGCCCACTAAGTGCACCAACAACTTAGGATAAACAAGATGAGAACGACGAGGATATGAGTAAGCACAAGTAAGTCACACAAACTTATTCAATGTATATCACGAGATATGAAAATGAATAATACACACAACCACAAGTAAGAAATACAAGCTTACACAAATTGTATCACAATATATGGAATTGAATGATACGAGCAAACTCAAGTAAGCACTAAAAGCTTACACAAGTTATGTCACAAGATATGGAAATGAATGTTACAAGCTAGCAATTCACACTAAGCAGAAGATAGAACAATAGTAGAAAGTATGAATTGCGAATATAAAGTGTAGGCCTAAATAATCTCTTCAAGGGAATGGCCAACACAATATAATGAGGACAACAAGATATAGTGAATGCACGGTCAAGTGACCAAAGTAAACCACGAGTAAGGAGTTAGGGTTAGGGATAACCAAAGTCACGAAGACGAGGATGTATCCCGATGTTCACTTCCTTGGAGGGAAGCTAGTCACCATTAGAGAGGTGGATGTTACCACGAAGGAACACCAACGCCACGAAGGCTCACCCTATTCTCCTTGAGATATCACCACGAAGGCGATTTTCAACCACCAGTGGTAGACCTTGATGCCGCCTCCAAACCTTCACAAACTTTCTGGGGGACAAACCACAAGTTGCTTCCTCACCGGAGCACTCCTACCGTGTAGGAGTCTCCAACCTCCAAGAGTAACAAGAACAAAGGGGAAATGCTCAAGACTTGCTCAAATCACGAATTCTTTTTGTCAATAGAGGGAGAGGGAGTGGATCTATCACTTGATTGGAGAAACTCTCAAGAACTCTCACGAATCTCTCCGGGATCTAAGATTTGGTGTAGGAGAAGTGAGAGGGAGCCACTTGTGTTTTTGGGGCGATTTGGGATGAAGTGGTCAACCCTCTACCGGATGGGTAGAGGGATATATATATATATAGTGGTAGTGCTAATACGGCCGTTGGAGTGTGAGTTGATGTGATGGGACGGACATCCGGCCGCTGTGAAGTGTGCACACACGTGCGCAGAAAAACAGATTACAGAGCTCGGACATCTGGCTGAAGCCCGGACATCTGGCCAAACTTGGGGCCCCTGACCTCCGGTCAAGTGCCGGACATCCGGCGTATACAAACAACATTTATGTAAAGTTTCTGGACATCTACGGCCGGACATCCGGCGACTTTACACAAATCTGACGCCCTTTGGATAGCAGTGGCCGAACATCCGGGGGAAAACCCGGACAACCGGCCAACACAAAAACTGCAACCGCCCCAAAAGTAAAACATGCATGACTTTCTCATCCGGACTCCGATTTTGATGATCTTGGGCTCGTTTTGAACCTATGGAAAAGCTCCAGGTCCTCACATAGAGAACCACCCAAGATAAACCAAAATGGAGGGTGCAAAGTATGGAAAGGTAAGATCATATACTTTGGGGAACCTATTTGGCTATGGATTTACTTTGGTAGATGTAGGCATATTGTATTTGTATTGGATATAAGTGAAATATGCCTATGTTGGAATAAGATGTGAGGAAGTAGAAACAGAATATGTTGACTTGAGCAAATCTATCACTAACCCCTTTGATCCCCTCTTAATAGTGCGGGATCCCTATAACTCAAGAAACATAAAAGAGCTATACTACATAGCTATCGAGAATCCATTCGTGGGTGTATATGTTTCTTCGGTGGTCATCTCTCCACAACACTAACGCCAAAGGAACTAATACCTTTGACTCAAGCCTTTCACTTGAGCTTGATGTTGATGTTTCTTCTTGGCTCAAGTTGAAGGCAAGACATTGGTGAAGTCTTCAAGTAGCTCCCCCATACACAATATGGGAAGCTTTGCTTTGTATTCATATTCACTTGTCCATCATGTGACCATCCACAAGCTTCAAGCATGTAATCCCTCCCGATGGTTATCTTGAACTTGCCCTTATCAACCATGATCACCAACACTTCATGTCATCCTCTCATAGACACTAGAAATCTCTATCAATGCGAGCCCATGAGAATCACCTAAGCCTCAAAAACATAGACAACACATAGTATGGGTTAGTACACAGAGTACAATTGATAATTTCTTATCATACCACAAGATCCTATGTGGTGCATCATTTGCGCTTGTGTGTTGACCATTTCGAGTTTGATCCCCGAGCTTCATCTTGGTCAACTGATATCTCTACTCCATGTCTAATCTTGACGTCATGAAGGGTATATTAAATTCTTCACTTGAATAGCTTGCTTGAATACTTGATCAATCATCACTCAACACATGTGTCCATTATGATCATATCTTTGAGCCACTCCTAGAATTCATCATTCAAATCATCCTTTTAAGATCTTGATCCATTATGGCTCAAACCATATCTCTAAGCATGGAAACCCTTAAGATACTCCAATGAACTCCATTTTGATCATCTCAATGTAATCATTGCTTCAAAGGAGTTGTCTTCCATTATTCTTCAATCGTTTTTCAATGGGACTAACCTTCAACTGTATATCTCAATGCAAACATTAGTCCATAAGGATTGTCATTAATTACCAAAACCACACATGGGGACTACATGTACTTTCAATCTCCCCCATTTTGGTAATTGATGACAATCTCAACAAGAGGGTTTATATAATGAATTTTTAAACAAGCATGCAATTTATCCGAGGATAAACTGTATACTTGGGATGGTTGTACTATCATCAAGACACTGCACAAGCATTTGATGATAGTACACCCATAGTATATAGAGCAAACTCCCCTACAATACATGCATGTGTGAATGAACTTTGAATGTCATTGCATATATTGATTGCCATAAACTAGGAGAAGATTTCTCTATATACAATACTCATCCATGCAACAAGAATATATAACAAGGGTCGATATGCATGAGTGACATCAAGCACTACAAAAATACTTATCTTAAACCCTCTAAACTTCTCCCCCGTTGGCAACAAATGCCAAAATGGATGAAAAAAATCTAGAAGACTAATATAGTATGAGTTCCTCCTTAGTGTGTGCATATCGTGAAAATATGGGTGAAATCAAATCCACATATTCAATGATGAAAAATTTGAGGAGCTCAACCCATATTTAGGATCTAGAATGCAACAAGATAGTATGATATGAAAATATAGATTAAACATGGGAGGAAAACATTCAAAAAGATCCAAAGAACATATTTTGGACAAGATAAAGTAGGAATATCCAATGTGATCATCATGTCAAGTATGGGTCCAGAATACATCCAAAACACATGAGTGCGCAAGGATATATGTAATGCATACAAGCACTCATGACAAAACCTCTTACTGAAGCCACTATACGAATAAAGGGAACACACAAAGTGAGTGGCAAGGAATAAATGATATCAAGGAAAGATATGAACTTTCTTATGTATAAAAATTTATAAGTGGCCAATAATAAGCATGATATGTATCCACAAAGAAACATGTATACACAAAAAGGTTGTAATTGATAAGAACATGATATCCATAGGTGAATCCACTATTATAGAACTTTGATCCTAGCATAAGAGCAAGGCACGTGGCACAAAGAAAATGGCACAAATTGATCTCATTTGCATGACACAAAGTGACGCAAGCAATCAAAAGATCTGACTTGCCAGAAGAATAAAAGAATATTATGATTTGAGCAAAGGAGTGTTCTAAGGAAAATGGAGAAGCTCCCCATGATTTGTGCACTATTTAGAATTGCTTTTATTTGGATACGAGCGCACAAAATAGGATCATCACTCCCCAAAAATTAATAGGAACACAAAACAATTGCAAGCAAGCATAGATAAGAAAAGAAGCATAGCATTTGCAACAAACATATGGTTGAGCAACATGTAAATGAGGCAACCTAATAATAGGCACAACCAAAATGATGTGTGTGACTCACGTAAAAGCACTTGAGAAGACTAATATAAGGTTGAGAATTAAGCATAAACATAGTCTTGAGTAAATGAGATACAAGGTGCCATACATGTCCTTCCCACACACACAAAGTTAAGCAGGTCACACACACATCAAGAAAATGGGTTCACAAGCTCACTAATAGCAAACTAAAAAACAAAGCTTGTGACAACCCATGGTGAAGAAAGGAAATAATAGGCTTGTCAAGACAAGCATGAGGACAACAAACTTCACCAAACATGAGTTCACTAAGATGCAAAGAGGTAAGACACGCACTCATACAACGAATGCTTCCATGGAGCCACCAAAGATATAAAAAGAGAATGAAACGATGGACATGAAAGAATATGGATATCAACTAAAGATGTAACTTCTCTCACGTGTATAAGATTCTAGGTAGATGACAATCATGGTGATATATATCCACAAAGAAGGATGTACACATCAAATAGTTACAAAAGGAAAGAATAAGATATCCAAACAGGAGTCATAAAATATACCAATGAGATCTTTGCTTGAAAGCATATCACATAGCTTAATATTATCTAATTGTATATTAATGAACTCCAAACACACAACCATCAAGGACATCACAACTAGCAACAAGAGATCATTCTTGGGATGCTTTGAGAAAGTAAATAAGTATCACATGAACAAGTCAAGAAATTCATGCCATGATGCAACCTACACAAGGTTGACCCCATTCTATATATATGCATGAAATAAATACTTGTTACCGAGATAGCATTGGTATGAAGTCATAGATCAATAAAATGTCCAAGCTTGGCTCTAACTTCCTCATAGTGCCACCACCTTCATGAATAAGCCAAGCACCCAATGCTTCTCAAATGTACCTAAAACATTTTAAGTACAATATGGTCCCCAAACATATTGGGTCCGAAGTAGTGAGCATAACTACAACACATAGGGTAAAACCACATAAGTATGAGCATATCGATATGAATTTGAATTTCATGCACATCTTAGCTATTAGGAATTTGATGGATTTACCATATATATGGGACCAAATAAAGAAAACAAGGCATGCAAATTTACACATAGTAACTATGCATGCACATGCCTACCAAAATCCAGGGAGATACAAAATGGACAAATGAACACATAACCATTAATACTTCCAATAACATCACTAGTCATTCATGTTGTCCAAAATAAATCAAAGTGAGAAATCAACATATGATAGCACACAAAGTTCAACATATGAACCAAGGAAAACCAATGAGCATATAAGATATGCATTGCACACATACTCATAGGAATATCTCACACAAGTAGATATAAGATACTATAAACAATGAGATAACAAACTCCCATAACTATATACAAACCAATAAGATGAACTTGAACAAAATGGTATTTCGAGTTATCATTCGGTGTAGAAACCACATAAGTACATGATCATCTATACTAACACAAGCATAACATGAGAGTTTAGAAATAAACAGAATGCTTGGATAGTATATTATTAACATTCCAATTAGATAGATCATCATGCAAATCAACAATTGGAATAGCTTTAATCAAACAATTTTCCGAATATGATTTTTAATATAACCATGGGCAAAACCACACAAGAATGCCATATGTAAAAACGACATTGCATGCCACAGAGATATAAGATAATCTCAAATATATTCTAGGTGGCATCCCATAATTGTTCACATTTAACAAGGATTGTGATATGCACAAAGCATATCACTCCCCCATAATGTGGTGATCCATTAATATCTCAAAATAGCCCAATAAGATGCAACTAAAATGTAATGAAGGCTCGAGACTACACACACAAATATATGACATGCATTGCAACCTACACATGCTAGATAACAGAAATCAAGCAAATTAGGAGTCATAACATATACAAACACATGCTAGGTACAAAACCTAAACATGCATGGGGCTAGTAACTTTCAATGTGGGCAATATAAATACAAGTTACCACCACGAGGAGCATTGGAATGACAAATATGATGATAATTCACTTGACTTGGTTTGAACCATAATGAATGGTTGAGAATCATTTTTTTTCATGAACTAGCCAAGTCTCCAATGCCCTCCACACACCTATTGATCAAGTTTGAGCTCGATGGTCCCCAACCATGTTGGGTCCTAAGAAGTTAGTAACAATAGGCTTGGCAACCCAAATGGTCTTGTCCACTTTCAAACCACTTTGGGCACCAACATACTTGGCAAACATATTACCATCAATATCCTTCCTTAGTGAATAGTGATCATTGATAATTGGAGGCTTAGAGATGTTACCGTTGGGACATGATGAAGCTATGTGTCCCTTCTTACGGCAAATATAGCAACATGTACTCCCCTTTCTCTTCTTATTTACTTTCTCAACTTGGGAAGTAATAATATGGTTCATCATGGATAGTGGCCGTTCTTCAACTTGAGGTTGAGATTGAGCTTGAGGCCACTTCCCATGTAGCTTCCCTTTATAAGCCCTTCTCTTCAATGGACAAGATCTCATGTGATGTCCAACCTTTTTGCACTTAAAACAAGAAATGTTGGACTCATTGTTGGCTTGGTCTTGCCCCCTTTTCTTGCTCATGGATTTCTTCTTGTTGGAGTGAAAACTATGTCCATCATCACACTTTTCCAACTCTTTCTTCAAACTAGTGACTTGGGCCTTGAGCTCACTAGTTTCCTCTGCATGGTTAGTTTCAAAACTAGAAACAAGAGGACTAGTGGAAGTAGAAACTTCATGGTTAGAACAACAAGACAAGGTGATCAATTCATCATGAGGTGTATCAATATCATGTAGAAAGGAATTGCAAGGACTAGCACATGGCAATAAGGCATTTTGAGTAGAAGATGTGCTAATATCCACATGAGACTCACACGATTTTACCTTGGTGAACATAGCCTCATGAGCTAACTTTAGCCCATCATGAGAGATTAGAAGATCCTCATGAGTGCCCGAGAGCTTTTCATAACTTTCTTCCAATTTCCCATAATTGCTAGTTAGCAAATCAAGTTGAGTCCTTAGCTCAACATTTTCGTTCAACATCGGTGCTTCACACAAAATAGAGTTAGTAGCACAAGCATCATTATCAATATGAGAGGAGCATGTAGAAACTAGAGACTCCGCATGAGTAGCTTGAAGTTCCTCATGAGACTTAGAGAGTTTGGTGAGATCTCCTTTGACATTCTTGTAGCCAAGGTCAAGGTGCTCAAAATCCTATTTAAGTTTACAATGAGTAACTTCAATCTCTTCTTTTATAGACCTCAAGTCACTAAGACATTGATGAGCCTTAGCAAGTTCATGTTCAAGTTGTTCACTTTTCGCTTGCCCGTTAAGAAATAAGTCATTACATTTTTGAAAGCAAGCAAGAACATCTTGGAACCTTTTATAAGTGTTATTTTTAGCTCTATGAAGAGTTTTCCCAATCTCATAGAGATTTTGAGTCAAGTCATCATCATCATCCTCATTAAAACTATCATCATTATCACTAAGAGAAGATGATACCTCTTCATTACCTCTTTCCATGAGGCACATGTGAACAAAGGAGGTTGATGATGATTCTTTTGGAGAAGAGGGTTCTTCATCAATCAAGCATGCCTCATCTTTCTTGATTTCCTCTACATGGTTAGTCATAGAATAACTAGAGGAAACCAAAACATTTCTATCATGGCAACATGGAAGATCAAGCATATCATCACAAATGAGCTTAACACCATCATTACAAGATATTTCTTCACTCACCATGTCATTACCTTGTGGCACGCCACATGTTGGTGAAGTAGAAGATATTGAAGTGTCCAAGTAACTGGAGGTGGAGGCAATAGAGAGTTATTCATGATTTAAAAATGTGGAAAACTCCTCCATTAAATCCCCGAAAAGAATATTTTCTTCATCAAGATTGGACCCACCATATATATCTTCAAGTTTGGTCCAAGTCTCATGAGCCGACTTGCAAGTCGAGATTTCCTTAAACACTTCGAAGGATATAGCTTGGTGAATGGCACTCAAAACTTGACTATCAAGATGCATATCCTCATGTGATGGAGATTGTCCATCCTTTAGATTTGAATCCCCTACAACAACAATCCACAAAGCCTTTGGAACCATGGCCTGAAAGTGACAAAGCATGCGTAATATCCACATAATGTAATTTGTGCCATTAAAACAAAATGTGTCATCATGCACTAGTTCACTAGTCGACATCTTTACTCTCTAGGCGGTGAAGCCTAATTAGGAGAGACTGGGCTCTAATACCAATTGAAAGGACCACGATGTCGCCTAGAGGGAGGTGAATAGGCATTTTAAAATCTTTTACGGATTTGGCTATATCCTAATGCGGAAATAAACTAAGCGGATACTTTTGAAGCACAAATCCTAAATATACTAGGCTCACTAAGTGCACCAACAACTTAGGATAAACAAGATGATAACGACGAGGATATGAGTAAGCACAAGTAAGTCACACAAAATTACTCAATGTACATCACGAGATATGGAAATGAATAATACACACAACCACAAGTAAGCAAGACAAGCTTACAGAAATTGTATCACAATATATGGAATTGAATGATACGAGTCAACTCAAGTAAGGACTAAAAGCTTACACAAGTTATCTCACAGGATATGGAAATGGATGTTACAAGCTAGCAATTCACACTAAGAAGAAGATAGAACAATAGTAGAAAGTATGAATTGCGAATATAAAGTGTAGGCCTAAATTAGCTCTTCAAGGGAATGGGCAACACAATATAATGAGGACAACAAGATATGGTGAATGCACGGTCAAGTGACCAAAGTAAACCACGAGTAAGGAGTTAGGGTTAGGATAACCAAAGTCACGAAGACGAGGATGTATCCCAATGTTAACTTGCTTGGAGGGAAGCTAGTCACTGTTAGAGAGGTGGATGTTACCACGAAGGCACACCAACGCCACGAAGGCTCACCCTATTCTCCTTGAGATATCACCACGAAGGCGATTCTCAACCACTAGTGGCAGACCTTGAGGCGGCCTCCAAACCTTCACAAACTTTCCGGGGGACAAATCACAAGTTGATTCCTCACCGGAGCACTCCTACCGCGTAGGGGTCCCCAACCTCCAAGACTAACAAGAACAAAGGGGAAATGCTCAAGACTTGCTCAAATCACGAATTCCTTTGGTCAAGAGAGGGAGAGAGAGTGGATCTATCACTTGATTGGAGAAACTCTCAAGAACTATCACGAATCTCTGCAGGATCTAAGATTTGGTGTAGGAGAAGTGAGAGGGAGCCACTTGTGTTCTTGGGGCGATTTGGGATGAAGTGGTCAACCCTCTATCGGATGGGTAGATGGATATATATAGTGGTAGTGCAAATACGGCCGTTTGAGTGTAAGTGGATGTGACGGGCCGGATATCCGGCCGCTGTGAAGTGTGCACACATGTACGCAGAAAAACAGATTACACGGCCCGGACATCTGGCCGAAGCCCGGACATCTGGCCAAATTTGGGGCCCCGGACATCCGGCCAAGTGCCGGACATCCATTGTATACAAACAACATTTAGGTAATGTTTCTGGACATCTACGGCCGGGCATCCGGGCCAGGAGCCGGACATCCGGCAAGTTCACACAAATCAGACGCCCTCTGGATAGCAGTGGCCGGACATCCGGGGAAAAGGCCGGACATCTGGCCAACACAAAAACTGCAACCGCCCAAAAGTAAAACATGCATAACTTTCTCATACGAACTCCGATTTTGATGATCTTGGGCTCGTTTTGAAGCTACAGAAAAGCTCTAGGTCCTCACATAGAGAACCACCCAATATAAACCGAAATGGAGGGTGAAAAGTATGGAAAGGTAAGATCATATACTTTGGGGAACCTATTTGGCTATGGATTTACTTTGGTAGATGTAGGCATATTTTATTTGTATTGGATAGAAGTGAAATATGCCTATGTTGGAATATGATGTGAGGAAGTAGAAATAGAAGATGTTGACTTGAGAAAATCTATCACTAACCCCTTTGATCCCCTCTTAATATTGCGGGATCCCTGTAACTCAAGAAACATAAAAGAGCTATACTACATAGCTATCAAGAATCCATTCTTGAGTGTATATGTTTCTTCGGTGGTCATCCCTCCACAACACTAACACCAAAGGAACTAATACCTTTGACTCAAGTATTTCACTTGAGCTTGATGTTGATGTTTCTTCTTGGCTCAAGACATTGGTGAAGTCTTCAAGTAGCTCCCCCATACACAATATGGGAAGCTTTTCTTTGTATTCACCTTCACTTGTCCATCATGTGATCATCCACAAGCTTCAAGCATGTAATCCCTCGTGATGGTTATCTTGAACTTGCCCTTATCAACAATGATCACCAACACTTGATGTCATCCTCTCATAGACACTAGAAATCTCTCTCTCTCTCTCTTTATGCGAGCCCATGAGAATCACCTAACCCTCAAAAACATAGAAAACACATAGTATGGGTTAGTACACAAAGTGCAATTAATAATTTCTTATCATACCACAAGATCCTATGTGGTGCATCATTTGCGCTCGTGTGTTGACCATTTCAAGTTCGATCCCGAGCTTAATCTTGGTCAACTGATATCTCTACTCCATGTTTAATCTTGACGTCATGAAGGGTATATTGAATTCTTCACTTGAATAGCTTGCTTGAATACTTGATCAATCATGACTCAACACATGTGTCCATTATGATCATATCTTTGAGCCACTCGTAGAATTCATCATTCAAATCATCCTTTTAAGATCTTGATCCATTATGGCTCAAACCATATCTCTAAGCATGGCAACCCTTAAGATACTCCAATGAACTCCATTTTGATCATCTCGATGTAATCATTGATTCAACGGAGTTGTCTTACATTATTCTTCAATGGGACTAACCTTCAATTGTATATCTCAATGCAAACACTAGTCCATAAGGATTGTCATTAATTACCAAAATCACACATGGGGACTACATGTACTTTCAGCCGTGACATGTGTGTGACTATGCCAACAAGAGTGTGCAACTCTGTGGCCCTGTGTGAGCTACTAAGTGGGCGAGAGTGTGATGTTCTGTGGCCGTGCATGTGCTATTATGCTGCCGTGTGGATGCAACTCCCATAGTCATGCGTGAGCGACTATGTAGAAGAGTGTACACCTTCACGGCCACACATGTGCGACTATATCATCGAGAGTGTGCACTCCATGACCGCACGTGTGCGAATATACCAATATGAGAGTGTGCAACTTCATGACCGTGCATGTGCGACTATACCAACGAGAGTGCGCGCATGCTTCTAGTTTACATTAGTAGTTGGTCGAGCTTCCAATGATGCTCGTCTAGCTAAATTTAAGTAAGCAATCTGAGACCTAGACGTCATGTATCCAATTTAGTATTGTCATGTTGTGCAACTACTCGATGGTCATATCCAACCGAGAACTATTATGTGTGCAACTATAACTACTGTGAATGCCAATAAAAATGCGAACAGCAAAAATAGATCAACTTAAACAAAAACATCATCTAGTCAACTTTGTATCTCTGTGAAATTGGTAGGATTTTCTATACCTGAAGCATACACCACAACAAGCATGGCACAAAAATAGCATAATGTAGGACATCCAATTTCACCCAAATCAACGACCTTCCAGCGAATGCGCCAAAGAGATAGGATAAAGTTGTATCAGCGGCAGTAGGAAAAACAACTTGCGTTCTCCTGCAAGCAAGCGATGGATGAATCTGGATGTTTTGATTCAATAAAAAACGAGGGATGGATCCAGCAGGTGGCAGTAACCTCCTACACTCCAGCCCGACGGAGATGAAGAGTGAGCACCAGAAAGCTTCGTCAAGGCTGTTGTGCCACTGCCAGACGTGTTGAGGAGGTTTGACTTGAGCCCGGCCTGGCCCTCGGGGGAGAGGAGAGGCCAGAATCAAAGGAGTTCGTCCGGGAGAGGAGCTTGCGGAGGAGGCCATCGGTCATAGAGCGGAGCTCGGTGGTAGATGAGTCAGAGGAGCCATGGGGAGAGGATCTCGCGGACGAGGACAACAGCCATGGCGCGGAGCTCGACAAGGGTGGTTGGCGTCGCGAGCGACAGGGCGAGCCACGACACGCGGGCCCCGAGTGGGAGCATGGTCGGTGTTGGAAGCCGACGGACAAAATTACTGTTATGACCTATAAGGCTAATAAAATCCCGATTTGACCTCGTTTCAAAAGAAATTTCGATTCTGACCTTTTTGGGTGACGCCAACATCCCTGGTGTCTGGGTTGCGAAGCAGACGCCAGGGACCCTGGCGTCTGGCCCATGGCCCGCTCTGCCCGCCTGCCCGTTGACCTGCTGACGTGGCAAAGGGGCCAGACGCCAGGGACCCTGGCGTCTGGCCCCTGGTAAGTGGATAACCCATGGGAGAGTGTGTGGGACCCACCCCACACACTTTCCCCAATCCACAACCCGAGCTTGAAGAACACTTGGAGCTCTCACACTCTCTCCTACCCCTCAAGCTCCCCCTCAAATCCTCTCCAAAAGGTACATCCCTTAGGTGGATCTTTCCATCACTTTGTTGCTCTTGTTAATCTCCCCCAAATCATCCAATTATTTTTTGTTAAATCTTGTTATTTTGGTTGTATTTTATACATGTTGGTGGAACCCTAGTTCATGTTTTCTCCCCCTTATGTTAGTGTGAATGGCTTGGTTAACTTTGATAATATAGTGCTATGCATGGTGTGTAGTAGGAATATATGTTAGTTGAGTAGAAAGATTGGGGGTTAGGGTTAGTTAGTGATTAGGGTTAACCAATAATTTAGTGTTGATATGATTTGGATACTTTTGTGTGTTAATTAGTGATACTTTTGTGGACATCACCAATAATTTAGTGTTGATATGATTTGGATATAATAAGATGTATTTGGATAAACACCAATTCTCATTGAAGTCTTAAATGCATTCATGTTATTTTTAGATGGAGAGATTTGTTAATGTTCATTACATTGACAAGGAGGCATTCTTGAGTAACAATGCCGACACGGGTGAGGAACCATTGGTTTTTGATACAAGCCCTAGCTATGAGGATGTTGTTGCAAAAGTGAGACAAGTCTTGAAGTGGATGGACACCAATGTTGATGTTAAGTTAATAGGAAGGTATGATGTTGGAGTAGGAGCCAAATCTCACTTGAAAAGTATGCCTATCACCTCGGATTTGCATTGGGATGTATACAAGGAAAAAGTATCCCAATCGGAAGACAAGTCACTTGAATTGTTTGCCACCAAGGTTGAATCTCCTCGGTTTACCTTTGATTTGAACCGGCATGTCTCTTCCCCAATGGATGACATGAGCGAGAGGACAATGGTGCCACTTGTTGAGCATAGGATTGTGGTTGATGCCCCCAATGTTTATCCCCCACCACGTCCCCGTGTACCATCTATCAAAGCAAATGAGGTTGAGTTGTATGCCCCCAATGCTTCTAGCCAACCACCAACTAGACAAGCAAATGAAGTTGAGGTGATTGCTAGTGACGGAGTAATTCAAGAGGATGAAGATGCTTATGATGATGACGAAGAGCAAGAGGAAGGGTTTCATGGTAATGATGTTGGTGACTTGGATGCGTACATAGCGCAAAAGGACATGGATCGTGACTTGCCTTTTAGGCGTCAATATGCGTATGACTCGGATGACGAGGGTCCAGTTGAACAGTTGGACGAGGATGGATTCACAAAGGAGGAGAACCAAATCCACTTTGAGCTGACGGGCTTACAAAAAAGAACTCACTTGTTTAAAGATCTCAGCCTTGCCCATAAAGCTGTTGTTGACGGTGGAATGAGAATGACGGCGATTGAGCCAACACCATGCCCGGATCCAGGAGAACCAAGGGTGGAGAATGAGGACGATAATGCTTATTTGAAGAAAGGAGTGAAGTTTCTGAGCTTGCCTATGCTGAAGTTTTGGTTGGCTGACTATGCCATTCGAAACCATATGCCATTTTATGTTGAGCACTCCGACATGAAGTTGCGTTACACCGTGGTGTGTGAGCAAGAAGGATGCCCATGGAAGGTTCGTGCAAGAAAGCTTAAAGAAACTGAAGAATGGGTGTTAAAAAGTTGTGTTGCCACTCATAGATGCAAACCTCCATCTAAACGACTTAGAAAGACACACCGTCAACTCACATCTGAGTATCTCGGATACAAATGGATGAAAGACATAGGCTTTGATCCCACTGTGAAAGTGAGGTTTCTCATGCGGACGGTGAAAAAACAATTTGGTTATGAAGTCAAGTATGGGAAGGCATGGAAGGCAAAGGCAAATGCTATTAGGATGTTGTATGGTGGTTATGAAGAAGCATACAACCAGCTCCCAAGGTTGTTGGCCGCCATTGCACATAGGAACCCGGGCATTTTTCATGTGGTCGAGGATCACGAGGGAGTGTTCCACCGTGCCTTCTGGAGTTATGGACAATGTGTGGAGGCGTTTCAGCATTGTCGTTCGGTCTTGTCTATAGATGGCACGTTCTTGACCGGTAGATACAAGGGAACACTAATGGTAGCAATGGCGCACTCATCAAACGACAACGTGTTGCCGTGTGCATTTGCTTTGGTGCCTTTCGAGCACCAAGACAACTGGGAGTGGTTCATGGGTCATGTTAGGCACAACGTGATTGGGGCTAGGGAGGTATGCATCATATCGGACCAGCATCATGGCACACTCAAGGCAATGGACATTGTTATTCCAGGATTTCCAAAGCTTCACCACAGATGGTGCATGAGGCATTTCGTGGCCAACTTTTACTGGGCATGTAAGAGCAAGGAGCTCAACAAAGACCTTACCCATGTATGTGTGGCCTTCACCACCCAAGGTTTCGATGCTCGGTACAACAAACTATTTGCAGCGGTGAACGAAGGGGGAAAAGACTTCTTAACTAGGAATTTAAGCGAGAAGCACAAGTGGGCACGCGCTCATGACGATGGTGGTTGGCGATATGGCGACATGACGAGCAATCTGGTAGAATGTTTCAACAATGTGTTGAAGGGTGCTCGTGCATTGCCGGTGACTGCAATAGTGGAGTACACCTTCTTCAAGCTTAATGAGTACTTTCAGAGGCATTCTGAAGAGACTGCAAAATGGATAGGTGAAAAAAGGATTATCCGGAAAAGGTTGATGAATGGTTACAGTTACAAGCAAGCAAGTCTTCACGACAACAAGTTATCATATTCGATAGAATTGAAATGGTCTATCAAATTGATGAGCCAGGTGGCACAACACGAGACGGTAGACAATATGGTGGTGCTGCATTTGAGGTGAAACTGAAGACTCGGTGGTGCCAGTGCGAGAGGCCTAGTAAGTATCATTGGCCATGCTCGCATTTGATAACGGCGGCGAAGGCGAGAAACATACATTTTTGTGATGGAAAAACTGTGTGGATGCAAGAGTTCCATCTGGAAGCTACTAGGTTGACATGGGCGCCAAGATTTCGCCCTTTCTTAGACCAATCACAGTGGCCTGAGTACCATGGCCCTCATATTAGGCCAGACCCTCTTCTGAAGGTGGAGACGAAGGGTAGAAGGAGAACTAAGAGGTTCAGGGGTGATATGGATGACCTGGCTGGATACACTGGCATGAAACAATTTGGTAGCGGTCATTTCATGGAGGCTCCTGACACTATCAACTGTGGGGTGTGCGGTGAAGGGGGACACAATGAGCGGACATGCAATAATAAGAAAACCAAAAAAAGAAAAACAAGTCGTGGAGGCGGCACCGATGGTGAACGAGGTGGAAGAGGTGACGGTGGTGGTGGTCGAGGAAGCACAAGTGTCAGAGGTGGTAGTGGTGGTCGTAGAGGGAGCACAAGTGCTAGAGGTGCTAGTGTTCGTAGAGGGAGTACAAGTGCTAGAGGTGGTGGTCGAGCTAGCACAAGTGCTAGAGGTGGTGGTCGAGCAAGCACAAGTGCTAGTGGTGGTGGTCGAGCTAGCACAAGTGCTAGAGGTGGTGGTCGAGCTTCTACAAGTGCTAGAGGTGGTGGTCGAGCAGGCACAAGTTCTAGAGGTGGTGGTCGAGCAGGCACAAGTGCTAGAGGTGGTGGTGGTCGGAGAGGAAGCACAAGTGCTAGAGGTGGTGGTGGTCGTAGAGGAATGGTTGATAATGGATCGGCCTTCGGTTTTTTGCTTAATCCAGATGGTTGATCTAATAATAATGGTATATTATTTGTTCATACAATTCCTAGCATTTATTCATTTACTGTATTTACACATTTACTCTCTTTATGTCTTGTGCTAACAATTGTTCTTTTTGTAGGCATGGCTTCATCCGGTTCCAGGACGAGGCCGGCGTGCGCGGACCAAGAGGACATGCCGAAGACGTGGATGGAGGCCAGTTTGGACAAGGAGAAGGAGAAGGATGTGCCCACAACAACATGTTGGTGTGCTGATGTTTGCAAGCTGAAGGTGTCCACTGACCGCAACAAGTCATGGACAGAAGGTAGAAGGTTTTTTGTGTGTCCCAACTATGCACATGATCGTCGAAGGCCAACTAATGCATATGACATACCACCGATATGTTAGGTGTACTTTCAAAAAACATCAATAAGTTGTCACTCATATGTCTAACAAAAACATGGTTTATATGTAGTCCCCTCCTCCACTTTGCAAGTACTTCACTTGGATAGATCACGAGGTACCAAAAGATGTCCAAGAGGACCAACGTCGAGATTGGTTATGGAGGCAGCGCCTATTCGAGGAGTCCTATGCACGGGGATTGGAGCGGGAGCGTCGTGAGAAGGAGGCTACTGAGCGCAAGAAGCGTGAGCAAGAGAGGGCACGCAAAGAGAAGGAGGCTCGTCAAGAAGAGAGGGCAAGAAAACTTGCAAGGGCTCGCGATGCACGAGAGGAGGACGAGGCATGTGACAAGAAGGGAAAGTGGCCCCGTACTACTCAGTAGACAAATGGAAAGGCACCGGCGTCGATGATGAACCGTCTAGACTTTGTTTAATGTATGAACTTGCTATTCGAGACCTTGTGTGGTCATGAACTACTTATGTCATTCGAGACTATTTGAGATTATGTGCAAACTATGTTCGTCATTCGAGACTAGTTAGTATGCTTTGTTCATATTTTTGGTTGAGACTAGCATGCTTTGTTCATATTTAACAGTGTTTGCTACAAGTTGCTAAGCAAAAAACATTAACAAAAGACAGAAGTGTGTGCAAAAACACCAGGTCCACACCCAGACGCCAAGGACCCTGGCGTCTGGCTCGCTTTGCTCGCGCAGGTGACCAGACAAGCTGTCTGGTGTGTCTGATGGACACCCAGACGCCAAGGTCCCTGGCGTCTACCTCCCACACCCAGACGCCAGAGACCCTGGCATCTGGCTCGCTTTGCTCGCGCAGGTGACCAGACAAGCTGTCTGGTGTGTCTGATGGACACCCAGACGCCAAGGTCCCTGGCGTCTGCCTCCCACACCCAGACGCCAGGGACCCTGGCGTCTGGCTTGCTTTGCTCGCGCAGGTGACCAGACAAGCTGTCTGGTGTGTCTGATGGCCATCCAGACGCCAAGGTCCATGGCGTCTGGTGTCCAGAGAGCATTCTTGCAGTTATC
Source organism: Triticum aestivum (assembly GCF_018294505.1). Classification (NCBI taxonomy): domain Eukaryota; kingdom Viridiplantae; phylum Streptophyta; class Magnoliopsida; order Poales; family Poaceae; genus Triticum; species Triticum aestivum. The sequence continues at coordinate 557,147,607 of NC_057795.1, read as the reverse complement.
TGTCTGATGGATAAGATTCGAGTGGATAAGATTTTTTGGGCCCACCTCTAGCCCTCTCATCCATTCATCTCCACCTCTACCCCTCTCATTTCACTCATATCCACCCACTCTCACCTCTATCCCTGCCAACGTCACTCCCTCATCCAGCACCCTAACCCCCCCTCAGATCTCTCATAAATCGGTCCGGTTTCACCGTTGGATCTTCAGGATTTCGAGACTAGAAGGTAAATCAACTCCACCCCCATTTTATGGTTGGTTTAATTTATCATACTTTTGCGAAAACCCTAGTTTGTTTTCCTCGTGGTCTAATGTATCATAGGTTAGCTACTAAGAGATTTGTGTGTTGTAGATGGCTAAGGAAACTCAGTGGGTGCTTAGCCCTATTGTTTATGTGCAAGGCTTGTCTCCATGTATTGTGCAAGTTAGTGAAGTGGACCTCACTTTCGATTGGTTGAAGACTAAATTCATGTTGAAGCAAGGGTTGAAGGAAGAGGATTTTGTGTAGTACGTCAACAGGAGGCAGTGAGATGGCCCCGGGGAAAGAAAATTGGTTGACATAACTGATGATGACAAGATCCAAGAAATGCTGGAAGAATGGAAATGGAAAAGGGTTGTTGACTTGCATTGCTACAGGAAACCGAGTTATATGTGATGTTCATTGTATGTGATGAACTTCTCATTCGATACTATTTGTGTAATTTGAACTATGTTTGTAATTTGCTATGTCATTCGAGACATTGTATCGTAGACCATCGTGGTCATGAACTATGTTTGTCATTTGCTATTATCATAGACAAACGTGGTAATGAACCTTGTGTGTGTGTTCAACTATAGTGGAATGAAAAGACAAAACTGACTTATATCCAGACGCCAAGGACCCTGGCGTCTGGTACCTACCCTGTGCTGGCTCCCCTGCTTTACCCTGTTTTTGGTGTCAGTCGATAGCCAGATGCCAAGGACCCTAGCATTTGGTCCCCTGATTTATAGCCAGACGCCAAGGACACTGGCGTTTGGTCCCCTGACTTATAGCCAGACGCCAAGGACCCTGGCGTCTGGTACCTACCATGTGCATATAAATGAGTAAATGAGTCCTCCTTTTGACAGATTTCATGGCAATCAATGAATTCATAGACATCACAGGAAACAACAATTCACACAAATCACATCATTGAGTAGTACTTTTAAATGACAAATTCATGTCAAACATTCATAGCAACTTCACGAATCCGGTGCAACTTAATTCGAACGGCAACAAGTTCATGGAAAGAAACGACAACAAGTTCATGGAAAGAGACTACACCAAGTTCATCGAAACAAACTAGAACAAGCTCATTGAAACAAAGTACAACAAGCTCACTTCTTGCATACACAGGCCAAACCGGAACAAGAAGCTCACTTCCTCCTTCCTCTCTTCACCATGGTTGCAAGTGTAGGCTCCTCCTCTTCGCTAGTCTCCTCCTCCTCCTCTTTGTTGTATGCCTCCTCCTCCGCCTCAGTGTTGGCCTTATATTTTTGCGTTCCTATTGGGATAAGCTTATGAGGATACTCCGGACTATGGAATTGTGTGTTCCATGTCTTCTTTCTACCTTTCTTGCCTGGTCTCTTAGCTATGGCTTTGCCTTTCCTAGATGGTTGTGGAGCATTGCCTTGTGTTGGTTGTGTAGCCTGTGATGGTTGTGGAGCATCAACATCATACTCATGATCCTCTTCATGTGTTGCATCATACTCATGCTCCTCATGATGTGTTGGCTCCTCTTGATGTGATGGCTCCTCTTCATGGAACTCCTCCTCCATGTCCTCATTGCTCTGTAGATAACACCGTCTATTAGCTGTGGCGGCGCGGCTACCAGGTGCATACACGTCACTGGACTGAGCACCATGGCAAGAAAGCATTGCTGCCATCTTATGAAACCGCTTCTTGAACTTCTGCAATAAGACAAAATATGCTATGATATGAGATGCACATAAATAATCCGCGAAAAGAAACTTTTATAATATATTGATCACACCTCCATCGTGCTCCTAAGAGTCCTCTCAGATAATGCACCATCAGGTGGATGACTCAGTGCAACATTGGCATCGTTGACGCACATAAGCAACTCTCTGCCTTGCAATTCATGAACACACCAAACTTATGTATTTGAAAGAAGACAACATGATGCAAGTTTGTTAGAATAGGTCAAACAGACTACCATTTCATCATGCATCGGTGCGTAGTCAACGTGAGCCCCTCTGGTGTCTCTCACAGCCATGTTGAAGGTTTGATAACCTTGTATAGTCTCCGGGTCTTCAGACACCAACTCCAACCACTCCTCATGAGTCCAACCAGGCTTCAGCTTTAACCGGTAACGATCCGCATACCACACTTGGTACTTCTGATATGCTGACTGATTGTGAGGTCTATTCTCTGATTGCACTAATGTGTCTATTTGATCACAAATTTCTATCCACGCACGGTGTTTGTTTGCCCAATCCGATATATCCTCATTGTTCCTTCGATCGAACCTACAAATGATGCACGGGACAAAGCATTAGCAAACATTGACTTATTCAATGCTCTACTACATACTCAAGGCATGCTTGCTTACCGATGCAGAGATAGCATTTCCTCCTTGCTCTCCTCAATTGGAATACCTTGTCTTCTTCCAAATTGTCTTGCCACACGGTCTACAAAGTGCCACTCGACTGCGAAGAAGCATATCATTGGGCACCTCGCCCGCCAAAGATGGCTATCACGCGTGCACATCTCATTAAGATCAAAGTCACGATCTTCCACATAAGGCAACCAATATACCTGCAAAACAAAGAGATACATTGTTAGCTACATAAGTTTCATTCTTGACTAAATTTTATCTCATCGAACTTCTCAAAACCTGCTCAGCAGTCAAGGTGTCCAGCTCGTTCATATAGCACTTGTATCGCACATGCGAGCTTCCTGTGTAGACTGTCACTTGTTCCCAATAGTAAGCAAGCGTAGGGCGCCGATATGGATCATCATCATGCAACCCGTCATGATTACCCCGTGGGTTTGCCATGAGGGGGTTCTTGAAATCGGGCCGTCCAACCGGGATCCGCTCCCACATCCACACGGATAGACTCCAAACAAACCCAGACAATGAGGATGTATCTCCCTTCCTCCGACACGCCAAGTCAAGCTGCAATCAAACAAACATGTTAGATATGGAGGCGCATGACAAATGCAAGATAAATGGTTGCAAATATCTCTTACCTGACGATACAAATATGCTAGTGCGGCCGAACCCTAGCTATACTGGGTATCCCAGTTATTGAGTAGCTCCAAGAACATCCAGAGGGCTGAGTTCCCGGTTGCATCTGAGAAGACTACCTTGGTTAGTACATACCAAAGATAGGCCCGCGCGTACTGCTGCACAACCACATCATTGGCACCCTTAGGGCACAGATTGGTGTTTCCTCTGACCAGTTTTAGCCAGGAATGCCTCACTCTTGCGGTATCGGCCTTGCCTTCCTGAGGGCCGTCGGGCTCAACACCAATTAAAATGCCAGTCCGTTCTCGCCAATTACCAACGCTCACACGACCGGTAACAGCTTGTCCGTTGATAGGAAGGCCGCTTATCATAGCCATGTCCTGTAGGGTCATCGTCATCTCCCCACATGGAAGGTGGAACGAGTGAGTCTCCGGCCTCCAACGATCCACAAGTGCGGTCAGCGCCGCATGGTTCACCGGCGGAGCGCGTCGCTTAAACTGCAACACGAATGGGAGAAGACCCAATCTCCGAATGTAAGGCTCGTACCACGGGTCATAAGTAAAGTCATCAGCGGAATGACCCCTCATGCGCATAGCAACTACAAGCTGCAAATAAAGTGATGTTTTAATCAATACAAGAACACAAATGAGAAACGACGAAAATTGATAAGTCTTGATTCTTACATCTCCCTTCTCAATGGCACGAGCACGATGCTCCTTATCCCACTCATCGATTAATCCGGCATACCAAGGTCCATCATCATCCGCCATCCTATAAAACAAATCACAAACATCTATGAATACATGAACGATATAAAACAATACAATTTTCTTCTCCAAGTTATGCCATATGAACAAACCATTCTTCTCAAACATAACCACATCATTTTCTTCTTCTTCATATGCACACATAATTCTTCTCAAACATACCAACATCATCTCAATCAAATAAATTTGTCAAATAATATGGTGTCACATATGCAAATACATATCATCTAGAGTACCAAATTTCACCATATCTTTTGCAAATATAGTATGCCAACAATAGGATTATCTACACATACACACATCATCTATCAAACCAAATTATCAAACAAGTCTATTTTACATACAAAAATCATGTATTCATCACCCCTCTTAGATCAAAAAAAACCTATGGACAACATATACACAAAACGGAATTGATTTTGCCTACATGTTCAACTACACATCATCTACTGCCTACCAAATCATCTATCAACTACAAACAATTTCCTAAAACAAAGAAACCATCTACTCATCTAACATCACCTAGTGTTGAATAATGCATCCAACAAGAG